>NC_048219.1:48943562-48986563 GCF_002007445.2 Ailuropoda melanoleuca | reverse complement strand
TACTGATAAGGGTATGAGGAATCCACCTTTCTTACACATTACTAGTGAAAGCATAAGTGCTTAATCTTTCTTTTGGTAGTCTTGAAATAGATATCAAAATTCACCCAGTAATTCCTATTCTAGAAATTTATCTAGAGCTATTAAGTATAGGATACATGTACAAAGAGCATCAGTGAAGCATTATTTCAGAGAACAGAAAGCTAGAAACAACCTTCCTCTTCATAAATAAGGGACTGGCTGCTCAATTTCTAAAACATCCATCCATCCATTTAAAAGAATTATCTGCATCCATTAAAAGGAATTTTTGAAAATATATTTCCTGATATAGAAAGATCTCCCAAAAGTACAATTGAGTAAAAAAATCCAGATGCAGGGTACAATATAGAGAATGACCCTCATAGAAATTACAGAGATAACTGTATGTAGGTGTGATTAGAGAGATGACTGGGTGATGGATTTGGATTTGTTTTCTCAATGCTTGCATTTTCTAAATCAGCATGCTGCTTTAATTTTAGAAAAATATTTATCTGCAGTGATTATCACTTAATAGCAAGATTATGCAATTTTTTTCTTTTAGAGCTTTTGGTATTTTGTTTTTTACTATTACTTTGCTTTAGTTCCGTAACAAGAATAAATAAAATAAAATAAAATATTAAGAAAGAAAAAGAAAAAAGAAAGAAAGAAAGAAAGAAAGAAAAGAAAGAAAGAGAAAGAAAGAAAGAAAGAAAGAAAGAAAGAAAGAAAGAAAGAAAAAGAAAGAAAAAAAGAGAAAGAAAAAGAAAGAAAGGAGAAATCATAGAATTGCTGGTGCCCATTACCCGATCCTACCAGAAAGATATATTTGTTCAGTTTTCCCACCAATGTGGCAGGGGTATGAGAGGTATGGAGGTTCCTCTGACCCATCAGCTTTCAGTAACCAGGGAGCCCATGGGTTGAAAGTCCTGCTTTCAGTGTTGCTGGATTAAAATATGGATTAAAATGTGTCAGTCCAGGTCCCAAACATGTCTTCTGGACAGTTTTGCCACTAGTTACCTTTTAAAATCCTGTTTCTCTTGAGCTGACAAAAGCAAAACATGCCCAATTGTTGAAACGGAGTTCTCTATCTTCCACAGGTTTACGGTGTGGAAGAAATGTTTACATTTATTAATGAAACTCTTGGAAAAAATTACAATCTAGGTTTTTATTTATAGATTTGTTTTCAAAACACATAAGTAATGATGGAATGCATCAGGGAAGACACACAGACCTCTTTACTGCTTTTCTTCTGTAGATAAAATATTTGGCTTGGGTGGACTCCCTGTAATGATGCGGGCTTTGCAACTCCTGAATGTATTTTCATGAGACTCTCATTTGAAATTTTAAAGCAAAGGACAGACTGCTCTTATTCTGAATTAATTTGAGTACAGTATTGACTGTAGGCAGAAAAATGGACTCTGCTGTGGTCTGTTCACCCCATGATCTTCTAGTATAAGTTACTCTGATGGCAAAGATAAATATGTCTTTGGCTTTGAATTGGCAAATTCAAATAGATTGCTGGAATCCTTAAGGAAACCAGGCCAGCTGTAATTGCTCATGGGTCCGTACTGGTCAGAAACGTTTGGACCCAAAAGGCTACCTATTTCATAACCTTTCAAGATGTCTTGGAACCTCTTGATTTCATTAGTTGAAATTGCCCTTGGTCTGAAACCCTGGATGTTTAAGCTAATAGGACTGCTGGTGTTCTAGCCCAAGGGTAGGATGGAGAGGGACNGCCCTTGGTCTGAAACCCTGGATGTTTAAGCTAATAGGACTGCTGGTGTTCTAGTCCAAGGGTAGGGTGGAGAGGGACTTTGGTTTGTATGTGACAGCACATGAGCTTCTCACTAAAGAAACAAGTTTAAACTAGTCTGTCAGCAAAGGGGACATTGTGATAAAAGGACATGTAAAAATTCTGGTTGTAAACATTGNGTAAACATTTTAGGGAAAGGACAGTGTATTAAATATTTTGGTATCCTGCATAAAGTCCAATAAACTGGTAGAAATAAAGTTTGATTTCAGTAATACGTGTGAATTCATCCAACCGCTCAACAAATATTTGTGACCCTCCATAAAAGTACCTGGTTGGGATATTAAGATGCATAAGATGGACCTGCCATCAAGAAATGTGATTTGAGTGAACCTTCCCAAATAGAAACATTGTCTCTAGATACTGAGGTAGTGGAGCACCTCCTCAATGTCTGCATTTCATTCCTCACAGCCGAAACTGGAGTGGAAGGGCTTGGTGGAATGCAAAAGCAATGCTGCTGAATGGACCCTGGTTTGTGGGGTTTGAAGATAAAAACAGCATTTTTTTTTATCTGGGAAAAAAAAAATAGCCTTTAATTCAACTCATCCACACTGCACACCTGCACACACACACACACACAAATGCACAGAGTTTAAGACAACCCAGCAGACGGGCACCTGGGTGGCTCAGTTGGTTAAGCGCCTGCATTAAGGTCAGGTCATGATCCCGGGGTCCTGGGATTGAGTTCTACATTTGGCTCCCTGCTCGGTGGGGAGTCTACTTCTCCCTCTCCCTCTGCTGCTCCCCCTCCTTGTGCTTGCTCTCTGTTTCTCTCATTCGCTCTTTCTCAAATAAATAAATAAAATCTTAAAAAAAAAAAAAAAAGAACCAAGCAGAAATCTGTCTTTCCCACTCTTTGGTATCACGGAAGTGGTGATTTTTTTCCCCTACCTGGTTCTAACGCTCATTTTAGTACCATCACGCTGTGTTTATTTGACCATGTTTTCACCAGGATGTCATTTGGTACACTTTCAAAAGCCCAGGAGTACAGCATGCAGTACCTTTTCATTGGAATGGAACATGAATATGTGAAGTGTTGAGCTGATGCATTATAGTTTCTGTGAATATCTGTATGGTGTTAACTAACTGTGATATGAGTTGGTCATAGGTTGGGATCATGTATTTCCAAACACACTTCATTATGTCAATTGTTCTGCTGTAAATCTATGAAATCTAACTTCACCGGGGCTTGTGATAGAACTGTGTAATCCTTTGGCTGGCAATCAAGTATCTTTTATACCCAAATTGACCACCTTTCCCCTCCTCCCTAACTTCCTGGAAGCCACTAATCTGTTCTCTAATGTGGTAGTTTTAAAAATATTATAGGGACCCCTGAGTGGCTCAGTTGGTTAAGCGTCTGCCTTCGGCTTGGGTCATGATCGTGGGATCCTGGATCGGGCCCCACATCGGGCTCCCTGCTCTGTGGGGAGCCTGCTTCTCCCTCTCCCTTTGCCCCCACCCAACCCGCTCGTGCTCTCTATCTTAAATAAGTAAACAATATCTTTAAAAAATATATATGTATATATAAATGACACTAACCAGTAAGTTACCTTTCAAGATGGACTTTTTTCACTCAGCATAATGCCCTATAGATACAAGTTGTATCAACAATTTGTTCCCTTTATTGCTGAGTAGAATTCCATGACACGGGTATAACACAGTTTGCTTAGCAATTTGCTCATTGAAGGACACCTGGTTTGTTTCCAATACTTGGCTATTATGATGAAAGCCGCTATGAACCTTTCTGTACAGGTTTTTGTGTGAACGTAAGTTTTCATTTCTCTAAGATAAACTACCAAGAGTGTTACTGATGGAATCAACAGTTTTATGAGCAACTGCTAAATTGTTTGCTATGGTAAACACAGCAAAATGGCTGTATCATTTTATATCCCTACCAGCAATGTGTGAGTGATTG
Organism: Ailuropoda melanoleuca; assembly: GCF_002007445.2. NCBI lineage: Eukaryota > Metazoa > Chordata > Mammalia > Carnivora > Ursidae > Ailuropoda > Ailuropoda melanoleuca. Next base: position 48,982,823 of record NC_048219.1, on the reverse strand, counting down.
TTTCTCTGCATCCTTGACAGCATTTGGTCTGTCATTAATTTTTATCAAGCCATTCTGATAGGTGTGCAGTGATACCTCACTGCGGTTTTAATTTGCATTTAATTAATGACTGATAATATTGAACATATTTTCATGTGCTTATTTGCCATACGCATATCTTCTTCAGAAATGTCTGTTCATATCTTTGCCCATTTCCTAAGTGGATAGTTTTTGTTTCTTTACGGCTGAGTTTTGAGAGTTCTTTGCATATTCCAGATAATAAATAATCCTTAGTTGGAAATGTGGTTTGCAAATATTTTCTACCAAATTGTATCATATTTTTTCTTTCTCTTAACAGAGTCTTTGCTGTGCAAAACTTTAAAATTTTGATGAGATACAATTTATCAATTTTCCCTTTTATGGATTATACTTTTGGAGTCAAGTCTAAGAACTCTGCCCAGTCTTCCTCCCGAAGACTTTCTACTAATGTCTTTTCTAGAAGTTTTATATTTTTTACATTTTTCCTTAAAGTCTACAATGCATTTTGGGTTATTGATTTATAAAGTGTGAAGATAAGTCAAGTTTCCCTTCTTTTGCCTATGAATGTCCAGCTGCTCCAGACCATTTGTTCAAAATGCTATCCTTCCTCCATTAAACAGCTTCTGCACCTTTGTGGAAAATCAGTTAGGCATATTTGTGTGGGTCTATTTCTGGGTTCTCTGTTCTATTCCAATGAACTATGTGACTATTCCTCCAACAGTATCATACCATCTTGATTACTATAGCTATCTAGTTGGCGGCAATATCAGGTAGAGTGATAACTCTCATTTTACTCTTCTTTTTCAAGATTTCAGCTATTCTAGGGCCTGTGCCTTTCCATACAAATTTTAGAATAAGCTCGTCTGGTTACAGAAAAAGCTTGCTTGGATTTTGACAGGAATTGCATTGAATCTATAGATCAGTTGGGGAAAATTTACATCTTTATTATGTTGAGTCTTCCAATCCATGAACACAGTATGTTTCTCCATTTATTTAGGTCTTTTTAAAATTTCTTTTGTCAATAGTTTGTGATTTTTCAGTATATAGATTCTGTACATGTTTTTATTAAGTCTATATTAAGTATTTCATTTATTTTGGAGTAACTGTAAATGGCTTTGAGTTTTTATTTACTTCCACATGTTCATTGTGAATATACAGAAATGCAACTGATTTGTGCATGGAGATCTTTTTATCCTATGCCCATAGTGAAATCACTTATTGGTTCTTGGTTCTAGGAGCCTTTTTTTTTTTTTGATAGATTCTTTGTAATTTCCTCTGCAGATAGTCATGTTATTTGCCAAAAGAGGTAGTTTTAAAAACCGTTTTTCTTCCTTTTCAATACATATGCTTTTAAAATTTCTTTTTCTTTCCTTATTTCAGTGGCCGGAACTTTCAGTACTATGATTAAGAAGAGTGGTGACAAACCTGCTTTCCTTGTTCCCTATCTTAGAGGGAAAACATTCAGTCTTTCACTGTTATGTAAGATATTAGCTATAGTTTTTTGCAGATATTCTTTATCAACTCGAATAAGCTCCTATCCATTCTTAGTTTTGCCGAGAGTTTTGATTGTAAATGGGTGTAGGGTTTTGTGAAATGGTTTTCTGTGTCAATTGATATGATCATATATTTTTCTCCTTTAGTGTACTGATATGACAGACTTCATTGATTGATTTTCAAATGGTGAATTAGTTTTACACATCCCAGTTTCTTATTCTGGTACTTTTAAATGACAAATTCAATTTCATTAATGGTTATGAACTATTCAGGTTGTGGCTTGGTAGTTTGTGGTTTTCAAAGGATTGCTCTATTTCTTCTAAGTTGTCAAATTTGTAAGTGTAAAGCTGCTCATAGTATTCCACTGTGACCGTTTTAACAAATGCAGAATTTGTAGTGATATTCCTGCTTTATCCTGATATTGGTGATTCGTATCTTTTCTTGTACTTCATTCAGTCTTGCTAGAGGTTTATCAATTTTATCGATTTTTTTGGGGGGAAGAACCAGCTTTTTGTTTCACTGATTTTCTTTGTTTTCTTGTTTTCAATCTCTCCCTCTTTCTTATACTGAAATTTAACAAGACAGGAAAAAAAGAGCTCTTTTTCTCTCTCATTTTCTTTCAAGTTCTTGGTATCCTACTCTATCTTTTCTTCATTCTTTTTGTGTCCAAGAAAAAGGCTCCTTCTTCCTCTTTTCAAAAGCTAAGCCCTTTCTCCTAAGTTTTGTTTCAGTGTTCTCCTCTGGGGTCATGCCCAATTTGGTAACTTTGCTTTTTCATAGTCGAGCTTCTCCTTAGCCCACAAGTTTGTTCTCACCTCCATTCCATCCTAAATAAAGCCCCTCAGGCATAATTGCCACTAAACTATTGCTTCCCTTCACCATCAAACGTCTCAAGTAGGTAGCTACACTCACTGCCACTAGCACTTTATATTCTGTTCATTCTGGCTGTCCCCTATTCTTGTGACTTTGCCCTAATCATGTCTCAATTAATTTCTGATTCTGCTCGTTGGCTCCTATTTCTCCTGACACTAACCTCTCGATAAATGTTGGTTTCCCCTGCTCTGCCCAATTCTGACCCTCTATTCTTTTCTCTAGCTTATGTCTTCTGTTTTCTTGTGGCCTCTGCCTACTGTCTACCTGTTACCTGTGTGTCTGTGGGTTTTGGTGTCACTCTATTATTTGTGTTTCTGCATTCAGACTCTTCAGGAGAGTATCTGACTAGTTGGCCAGTCACTCTCTAATACAAACTGCTGGACTGGCCATGTCCATTTTGGAGGATTAGCCCATAGGCTGACTTAGGGCTGCCCCTGTTCTCTGATCCAACTAGCTCTGGCTAGCACAGCAGGGTAGCATGTGTACAAAGCATGGTAACTATGCATAAAAAGCTTGCCAAAAGGAGACTGGGGGCAGGGTCTCTGAAGCATTCAGAGTAAACTACAATTTAAGATTCCAGATTATGTATACTTACGGTGTTAGTTTGGAATTTTGGCATTTTTAGCAAGGGAGATCAGTAGACTATTCAATGACAGACATTATATCCAAACTGGCAGGTTTTTAAAAAAGGTCTAAACATCAGTATTTTAGTTTAAATTTCTTTATAGTTTCTATGGCATATGATTTCGAAATTCATCAATGATATGGCTGCTTTCGTTTCAGATGTATAAAAATAAAGGAATCCTCATTAAAAATGGAGTTGGAAAGCCCTGAAGGGAGAGCTCTTAGACCCCAACGCTGAGACCCCAAACAGGAGGAATCTTACTTTACATATCCCAGCAGGAGAAAGGAAGAATTTCTCCTTACCCAGCAACAGCTCTGTCAATGAGAAACTGTGACACTCAGCCAATGAGAAGCTGTCACTAGCCAGAACTCTTCAAAATAGCCCCTCACAATTTCTTTCCTCCATAAAGCAAGACTCTCTCCTCTGTTCTCTGGACTTGCATATGGTTTGCCAGAGTTTGATTGCCCCATATTGTAATTCTCTATTCTTGAATAAACTCATTTTTTGGGTAAAATAGCTGGCTTGTTTTTGTTTTGTTTTTTTAAGGTCAACAGATGTTAAAAAATAATGAGATTAGGGCACCTGGGTGTCGCAGTCATTAAGCGTCTGCCTTCGGCTCAGGGCATGATCCCAGCATTCTGGGATAGAGCCCCACATCAGGCTCCTCCGCTGGGAGCCTGTTTCTTCCTCTCCCACTCCCCCTGCTTGTGTTCCCTCTCTGGCTGGCTGTCTCTCTCTGTCAAATAAATAAATAAAATCTTTAAAAAAAAATAATGAGATTGATTCATGGAAAGTCACTGAATTTACAATAGCTGAGATTTTAAAATTTCAAGTTTTGTTATTTCTTTGTAGAAAGCAAGATTTAAAAATTCGCCAGTACTTCAAAAGACCAGAATATACAGATAGCTGACTAGAGGAGCTATTCTAAGATACTTGACTCTCCTTTCCTGGACATGACACACATGCATTTTCTTCCCCCCCCCTTTTTTTTTCTATTTTACATGTGAAATATAGTCATCACCAGAAAGATGAATATAGCATGTCAAAACACAATGCAGGACGTTATTTCTCACCACCTTATTTTTCCACAAATATTTCCATCTTCCCAAGCTTCAACACAGCTTTCCACCTTATTTAACGCCATATTTATGGTGTTTTCTCTGATTTTTATTTGCAGTCTTCGGTGAAACTGGTTATGGCTCTTTTCTGTTATTTCTTACACACCGCTAAAAAATTCGTTCTTTTATACTACAGTTCTCATTCTCACTCGAGCTTCAACTGTCTGATTACAAAGTTATTTTAGGGTAAAAGTATTCTGAATTTGCCAAGATTATAATGAAAAAAGGTCAGAAGTTTATTTTATTTTTTTTTAAAGAAACTAAGAACTCTTGACTTCATCTTTGGGAACTCGGCTTAGGTTCAGCCTACATTTACTCAGCACTTATAGTGGTAGACACTGGGGATGTTAAGATGAATTAATACAAGTTCTAAAACCAAAGACCTTACAGCTTAGCAGAGGAGACAGTTGGATATAAGGTTCATTTATGCCCAGTATGACCACTGGTTAATTTCCTGTGGACAACAGGGGAAAGGCACCTTGTCTTTTTTGAGAGAGAAAAAGGGTATTAGAGAAAACTTTTCAGATAAGAAGATGGTTGAGCCATGCCCTACTAAATGAGTAGAAACTCCTTGAGGGAAGAAGGCAAGGGATTTGTGAGGTGTGGGGGCAATCCAGGAATGGGAATAGTATGCATAATTGATGCATGTGAAAAACTATGAACTGATTAGTACTCCAGAATAACATGGCTGGCTGGAGGAGAGGAACGGGGAGACAAGCAGGGAAGATGGGATGGCCTGTCCAAGCTCTGCTTAGGAGCTTTCATTCAATCTTCAGGGCACCAAGGAAGTTCAGAAGCCATTTAAGTTGAGAGTGTTGGGGTCACATTTGTTCTTTAGAAGGATCACTTAGTGGCATGGAAGATGGATTTAAAGGAGTAAAACCAGAGGCAAGCAAATCACTTCAGAAAGTTCTGTACTTGTGATTAAAGAGAAAGATAACGAAGGTCTGAGAACTAAGGCATTAGTAAAAGGAGCAGAGAGGTGCTTCCCTGAGGAGGTTAAAAGATAGCATTTTAATGCTATTTTCAGTATCTTAAGTGACACTCTGGTAAACCTAGCCTGTAAATACAAAGACATGGGGAAGAAAACAAGTGGGCAGAATGGAATCCTTATGATTCTTCAGTTATAGAGGGAGGCCGCTTTACGTCAAAAACCTCATTTTAAATCTCTGCATGTGAGTGTGTGTGTGTGTGTGTGTACATAATAGATAACAATCCACTTAACATCTTTTGTGTTGTTGTCCAGCTAAAGAGTGTTCATTAGGGTCCAAAGTACCAAAATTTCACAAATGCTCAACCATTTGTAAGAAGGACAGGAGCGTGTAGTGCTCAGCATAGGACCTCATTCTTCTGGTTTTCTAACACTAATGTGATGGTAAAAATGACGCCCATATTTAGAAACGTTTTATTGAGTTCTTTTCTTTTCCTCATTTTCAAACCGTATTAGAAGCCAGGAAAGAGATTTCAGCACGTGAACAACTTGCTCTTGGGTGTCTTATAGAAAAAAGATAATTTCTTAATTTCTTTAAAAATAATAACTTTTAGGGGCGCCTGGGTGGCACAGCGGTTAAGCGTCTGCATTCGGCTCAGGGCATGATCCCGGCGTTATGGGATCGAGCCCCACGTCAGGCTCTTCTGCTGTAAGCCTGGTTCTTCCTCTCCCACTCCCCCTGCTTGTGTTCCCTCTCTCGCTGGCTGTCTCTATCTCTGTCGAATAAATAAATAAAATCTTTAAAAAATAAAATAAAATAAAAAAATAAAAAAATAACTTTTAGAATGTTACTTAATAAATCACCTACTAAAAAATAAGAAAGGAAAAGTTTAAATTATTTATAACTGCATTAAGCAGAGGCAACAGGAGTATGTGTGTGTGTGTGTGTGTGTGTATGTGTGTGTGTGTGTGTGTGTAGGTTGGCAGTTTAATTTTTCCAAATAATTTAATCACACTGTATATATTTGTTAGTGATCTTAGCTCAATAATAGATCAGGAATAAATACAGGCCATTTTGACCCTGCTGACAGTATTTAGTCAAATTCTTCCTAGCTTGATTTTTAGCAATGTTCAATGTTAGGAACTTGTTTAGGAACAAGTCAGTTTTTGCCCATCACAAATTTCACTCTATGCTTTATAAGTTCTTTTTGCTTTATTTTGTGTTGGCTATTTATACTAGTAACTTGCATTATAAACTGAAGGAAAAAAAACCCCGCTTTGCTTTCATGTATATGCAAAGAGAAAGAGGAAAGCACACACACACATAAGATCTCGGCTCCAGGCAGGGTCTAATAATGAAGTCAAAATTTCCTTTTCCAAATAAGAACTTGTATAGCTGAATAAAGTAGGGCTCAGATCCTTGTCCACCTGACTTTCCACTCATGCTAAAGGGATTCCTGGGGAGACTGCACAATTGATCTAGGAGGAATTAATTACGGTGAGGTACAGAGACTCTACTCAGGATTTGTACATTTTTTTAGTTTGTTCATTATAATTATTTATCAACATACTTTGTCAATTTCTATATTAAATTTTCAATGGCATCTAACACAACAAAGCTTAATTTATAAGGAAACCATGCTAACATTTTCATTTAACCAAACATAAGGAAAAACTCCGTGTTTGGATCATAAAGCTGCAGCTGAGGTAATGATAAGATAAATACTAGTTGCAAGAAGACTACCTAAAAAGAAAGAAAAAGTCTCAAATTTTGCATTGATAAACATAATCCTATTTTTTACAAAGCCAATGACACACCAGCTACATTTTAACTAGTGCATTAAACAAGAAATATGGAAAAGTTTATTCAAGCTTTGTGGTTTCTCTTTACTGAGGACTGAAGATTGCTTCAAAATCCCATCCTGTAATAACTTCATTTACTTTCCAGTGGATACCCAAATCTTGATTAAGGCAACTTTACTTTTTCCCTGCACTGAAAAAGAAAATTTAGACCGAGATCACAACGGGAATCATGAAGTTTCTACTAGTTCCAGACCCTAAGACCAATGTATGATATCTAAATAGGGCATAAAGAGTTTTTTTTTTCTTTTGAAAGGAACTAAAGAGAAAACAAGAAGATTGAGAGTCTCTCTGGCAGCACACAATCATTCTTATGATGGTGAACAAGGGATGGGTTGCTAGAGATAGTTGCAAAGCAAGTGTGTTATGTGGCTGAGTCACTTCTCTCCTTGACATGTCATCTGTCCCAGCCTCCCACCTGCAACTTCTGTCTCAGGAACACTTCTGCAGAGCACAGGTATAGGAAATTTTGTTTTCAGTCAAAATTTGGATTCTCTTCTTGGTTCAAAGGCAAGAGATACTTTCCTTCTAAAAACTATGAATGCAGTCATTCCACGGGAGAGAAATTCTACATGAATAGTTCAGAGAATTTTTTTTAACGCTGATAACTAGAGCATTCTTGTCTTTCAGTAGAAAGCACGTTTTCTCTTCATCTTCCAAATTCTCAAATACACAAAATGATTATTATTACCACCAAGGTACTTTTATAAACATGTTAAAATCCTCACAAAGATATATACCAGTTGCAAGCCTTCCCTGACTGAGCCTATGTGCTTACCTGCATGTCTCTCATCTTCTAAAAGCAAGTGTGGTTCTTTAATTAAAGGTGAATGTAGCTCAGTAGATGCTCTCTTGGTGCAAAGGGAATCCTAGAGCTAATGGGGTTAACTTTATTAAAGCCTGGTTTTAATCACCTAGGATTCCAGTGGGTGCTGAATTAGAATTATGCTATTTTGGGGCGCCTGGTGGCACAGTCATTAAGTGTCTGCCTTTGGCTCAGGGCGTGATCCTGGCATTCCGGGATCGAGCCCCACATCAGGCTACTCCACTAGGAATCTGCTTCTTCCTCTCCCACTCCCCCTGCTTGTGTTCCCTCTCTCGCTGGCTGTCTCTGTCTGTCTAATAAATAAATAAATAAATAAATCTTAAAAAAAAGTTATGCTATTTTTTTTTGGCCTTGACTACTTTCTAAAGATACTATTTACCAAATGCATAATCAGAGAAACAAGTTTTATAGTCATAGGGATTCTGAAAGTCATATAAATCACTATCTGTATCTTTATCTATGTCAAAATAAACATCTTTATCTTTATAGATAGAGATGTCAACATTGATAATAAACTTTCAGTTCAAGAATAAATGTGTCTTCAAACTTGCATTGGTAACAATCTATAGGAAAGGTGTTTTTCTTTTTTTAATTTTTTTTAAAGATTTTATTTTATTTATTTGACAGAAACAGCCAGTGAGAGAGGGAACACAAGCGGGGGAGTGGGAGAGGAAGAAGCACANTTTTATTTATTTGACAGAAACAGCCAGTGAGAGAGGGAACACAAGCAGGGGGAGTGGGAGAGGAAGAAGCACANCGCCCCTCTCCCTCTTTCTTATACTGAAATTTAACAAGACAGGAAAAAAGGAGCTCTTTTTCTCTCTCATTTTCTTTCAAGTTCTTGGTATCCTACTCTATCTTTTCTTCATTCTTTTTGTATCCAAGAAAAAGGCTCCTTCTTCCTCTTTTCAAAAGCTAAGCCCTTTCTCCTAAGTTTTGTTTCAGTGTTCTCCTCTGGGGTCATGCCCAATTTGGTAACTTTGCTTTTTCATAGTCGAGCTTCTCCTTAGCCCACAAGTTTGTTCTCACCTCCATTCCATCCTAAATAAAGCCCCTCAGGCATAATTGCCACTAAACTATTGCTTCCCTTCACCATCAAACGTCTCAAGTAGGTAGCTACACTCACTGCCACTAGCACTTTATATTCTGTTCATTCTGGCTGTCCCCTATTCTTGTGACTTTGCCCTAATCATGTCTCAATTAATTTCTGATTCTGCTCGTTGGCTCCTATTTCTCCTGACACTAACCTCTCGATAAATGTTGGTTTCCCCTGCTCTGCCCAATTCTGACCCTCTATTCTTTTCTCTAGCTTATGTCTTCTGTTTTCTTGTGGCCTCTGCCTACTGTCTACCTGTTACCTGTGTGTCTGTGGGTTTTGGTGTCACTCTATTATTTGTGTTTCTGCATTCAGACTCTTCAGGAGAGTATCTGACTAGTTGGCCAGTCACTCTCTAATACAAACTGCTGGACTGGCCATGTCCATTTTGGAGGATTAGCCCATAGGCTGACTTAGGGCTGCCCCTGTTCTCTGATCCAACTAGCTCTGGCTAGCACAGCAGGGTAGCATGTGTACAAAGCATGGTAACTATGCATAAAAAGCTTGCCAAAAGGAGACTGGGGGCAGGGTCTCTGAAGCATTCAGAGTAAACTACAATTTAAGATTCCAGATTATGTATACTTATGGTGTTAGTTTGGAATTTTGGCATTTTTAGCAAGGGAGATCAGTAGACTATTCAATGACAGACATTATATCCAAACTGGCAGGTTTTTAAAAAAGGTCTAAACATCAGTATTTTAGTTTAAATTTCTTTATAGTTTCTATGGCATATGATTTCGAAATTCATCAATGATATGGCTGCTTTCGTTTCAGATGTATAAAAATAAAGGAATCCTCATTAAAAATGGAGTTGGAAAGCCCTGAAGGGAGAGCTCTTAGACCCCAACGCTGAGACCCCAAACAGGAGGAATCTTACTTTACATATCCCAGCAGGAGAAAGGAAGAATTTCTCCTTACCCAGCAACAGCTCTGTCAATGAGAAACTGTGACACTCAGCCAATGAGAAGCTGTCACTAGCCAGAACTCTTCAAAATAGCCCCTCACAATTTCTTTCCTCCATAAAGCAAGACTCTCTCCTCTGTTCTCTGGACTTGCATATGGTTTGCCAGAGTTTGATTGCCCCATATTGTAATTCTCTATTCTTGAATAAACTCATTTTTTGGGTAAAATAGCTGGCTTGTTTTTGTTTTGTTTTTTTAAGGTCAACAGATGTTAAAAAATAATGAGATTAGGGCACCTGGGTGTCGCAGTCATTAAGCGTCTGCCTTCGGCTCAGGGCATGATCCCAGCATTCTGGGATAGAGCCCCACATCAGGCTCCTCCGCTGGGAGCCTGTTTCTTCCTCTCCCACTCCCCCTGCTTGTGTTCCCTCTCTGGCTGGCTGTCTCTCTCTGTCAAATAAATAAATAAAATCTTTAAAAAAAAATAATGAGATTGATTCATGGAAAGTCACTGAATTTACAATAGCTGAGATTTTAAAATTTCAAGTTTTGTTATTTCTTTGTAGAAAGCAAGATTTAAAAATTCGCCAGTACTTCAAAAGACCAGAATATACAGATAGCTGACTAGAGGAGCTATTCTAAGATACTTGACTCTCCTTTCCTGGACATGACACACATGCATTTTCTTCCCCCCCCCTTTTTTTTTCTATTTTACATGTGAAATATAGTCATCACCAGAAAGATGAATATAGCATGTCAAAACACAATGCAGGACGTTATTTCTCACCACCTTATTTTTCCACAAATATTTCCATCTTCCCAAGCTTCAACACAGCTTTCCACCTTATTTAACGCCATATTTATGGTGTTTTCTCTGATTTTTATTTGCAGTCTTCGGTGAAACTGGTTATGGCTCTTTTCTGTTATTTCTTACACACCGCTAAAAAATTCGTTCTTTTATACTACAGTTCTCATTCTCACTCGAGCTTCAACTGTCTGATTACAAAGTTATTTTAGGGTAAAAGTATTCTGAATTTGCCAAGATTATAATGAAAAAAGGTCAGAAGTTTATTTTATTTTTTTTTAAAGAAACTAAGAACTCTTGACTTCATCTTTGGGAACTCGGCTTAGGTTCAGCCTACATTTACTCAGCACTTATAGTGGTAGACACTGGGGATGTTAAGATGAATTAATACAAGTTCTAAAACCAAAGACCTTACAGCTTAGCAGAGGAGACAGTTGGATATAAGGTTCATTTATGCCCAGTATGACCACTGGTTAATTTCCTGTGGACAACAGGGGAAAGGCACCTTGTCTTTTTTGAGAGAGAAAAAGGGTATTAGAGAAAACTTTTCAGATAAGAAGATGGTTGAGCCATGCCCTACTAAATGAGTAGAAACTCCTTGAGGGAAGAAGGCAAGGGATTTGTGAGGTGTGGGGGCAATCCAGGAATGGGAATAGTATGCATAATTGATGCATGTGAAAAACTATGAACTGATTAGTACTCCAGAATAACATGGCTGGCTGGAGGAGAGGAACGGGGAGACAAGCAGGGAAGATGGGATGGCCTGTCCAAGCTCTGCTTAGGAGCTTTCATTCAATCTTCAGGGCACCAAGGAAGTTCAGAAGCCATTTAAGTTGAGAGTGTTGGGGTCACATTTGTTCTTTAGAAGGATCACTTAGTGGCATGGAAGATGGATTTAAAGGAGTAAAACCAGAGGCAAGCAAATCACTTCAGAAAGTTCTGTACTTGTGATTAAAGAGAAAGATAACGAAGGTCTGAGAACTAAGGCATTAGTAAAAGGAGCAGAGAGGTGCTTCCCTGAGGAGGTTAAAAGATAGCATTTTAATGCTATTTTCAGTATCTTAAGTGACACTCTGGTAAACCTAGCCTGTAAATACAAAGACATGGGGAAGAAAACAAGTGGGCAGAATGGAATCCTTATGATTCTTCAGTTATAGAGGGAGGCCGCTTTACGTCAAAAACCTCATTTTAAATCTCTGCATGTGAGTGTGTGTGTGTGTGTGTGTGTATAATAGATAACAATCCACTTAACATCTTTTGTGTTGTTGTCCAGCTAAAGAGTGTTCATTAGGGTCCAAAGTACCAAAATTTCACAAATGCTCAACCATTTGTAAGAAGGACAGGAGCGTGTAGTGCTCAGCATAGGACCTCATTCTTCTGGTTTTCTAACACTAATGTGATGGTAAAAATGACGCCCATATTTAGAAACGTTTTATTGAGTTCTTTTCTTTTCCTCATTTTCAAACCGTATTAGAAGCCAGGAAAGAGATTTCAGCACGTGAACAACTTGCTCTTGGGTGTCTTATAGAAAAAAGATAATTTCTTAATTTCTTTAAAAATAATAACTTTTAGGGGCGCCTGGGTGGCACAGCGGTTAAGCGTCTGCATTCGGCTCAGGGCATGATCCCGGCGTTATGGGATCGAGCCCCACGTCAGGCTCTTCCGCTGTAAGCCTGGTTCTTCCTCTCCCACTCCCCCTGCTTGTGTTCCCTCTCTCGCTGGCTGTCTCTATCTCTGTCGAATAAATAAATAAAATCTTTAAAAAATAAAATAAAATAAAAAAATAAAAAAATAACTTTTAGAATGTTACTTAATAAATCACCTACTAAAAAATAAGAAAGGAAAAGTTTAAATTATTTATAACTGCATTAAGCAGAGGCAACAGGAGTATGTGTGTGTGTGTGTGTGTGTGTATGTGTGTGTGTGTGTGTGTGTAGGTTGGCAGTTTAATTTTTCCAAATAATTTAATCACACTGTATATATTTGTTAGTGATCTTAGCTCAATAATAGATCAGGAATAAATACAGGCCATTTTGACCCTGCTGACAGTATTTAGTCAAATTCTTCCTAGCTTGATTTTTAGCAATGTTCAATGTTAGGAACTTGTTTAGGAACAAGTCAGTTTTTGCCCATCACAAATTTCACTCTATGCTTTATAAGTTCTTTTTGCTTTATTTTGTGTTGGCTATTTATACTAGTAACTTGCATTATAAACTGAAGGAAAAAAAACCCCGCTTTGCTTTCATGTATATGCAAAGAGAAAGAGGAAAGCACACACACACATAAGATCTCGGCTCCAGGCAGGGTCTAATAATGAAGTCAAAATTTCCTTTTCCAAATAAGAACTTGTATAGCTGAATAAAGTAGGGCTCAGATCCTTGTCCACCTGACTTTCCACTCATGCTAAAGGGATTCCTGGGGAGACTGCACAATTGATCTAGGAGGAATTAATTACGGTGAGGTACAGAGACTCTACTCAGGATTTGTACATTTTTTTAGTTTGTTCATTATAATTATTTATCAACATACTTTGTCAATTTCTATATTAAATTTTCAATGGCATCTAACACAACAAAGCTTAATTTATAAGGAAACCATGCTAACATTTTCATTTAACCAAACATAAGGAAAAACTCCGTGTTTGGATCATAAAGCTGCAGCTGAGGTAATGATAAGATAAATACTAGTTGCAAGAAGACTACCTAAAAAGAAAGAAAAAGTCTCAAATTTTGCATTGATAAACATAATCCTATTTTTTACAAAGCCAATGACACACCAGCTACATTTTAACTAGTGCATTAAACAAGAAATATGGAAAAGTTTATTCAAGCTTTGTGGTTTCTCTTTACTGAGGACTGAAGATTGCTTCAAAATCCCATCCTGTAATAACTTCATTTACTTTCCAGTGGATACCCAAATCTTGATTAAGGCAACTTTACTTTTTCCCTGCACTGAAAAAGAAAATTTAGACCGAGATCACAACGGGAATCATGAAGTTTCTACTAGTTCCAGACCCTAAGACCAATGTATGATATCTAAATAGGGCATAAAGAGTTTTTTTTTTCTTTTGAAAGGAACTAAAGAGAAAACAAGAAGATTGAGAGTCTCTCTGGCAGCACACAATCATTCTTATGATGGTGAACAAGGGATGGGTTGCTAGAGATAGTTGCAAAGCAAGTGTGTTATGTGGCTGAGTCACTTCTCTCCTTGACATGTCATCTGTCCCAGCCTCCCACCTGCAACTTCTGTCTCAGGAACACTTCTGCAGAGCACAGGTATAGGAAATTTTGTTTTCAGTCAAAATTTGGATTCTCTTCTTGGTTCAAAGGCAAGAGATACTTTCCTTCTAAAAACTATGAATGCAGTCATTCCACGGGAGAGAAATTCTACATGAATAGTTCAGAGAATTTTTTTTAACGCTGATAACTAGAGCATTCTTGTCTTTCAGTAGAAAGCACGTTTTCTCTTCATCTTCCAAATTCTCAAATACACAAAATGATTATTATTACCACCAAGGTACTTTTATAAACATGTTAAAATCCTCACAAAGATATATACCAGTTGCAAGCCTTCCCTGACTGAGCCTATGTGCTTACCTGCATGTCTCTCATCTTCTAAAAGCAAGTGTGGTTCTTTAATTAAAGGTGAATGTAGCTCAGTAGATGCTCTCTTGGTGCAAAGGGAATCCTAGAGCTAATGGGGTTAACTTTATTAAAGCCTGGTTTTAATCACCTAGGATTCCAGTGGGTGCTGAATTAGAATTATGCTATTTTGGGGCGCCTGGTGGCACAGTCATTAAGTGTCTGCCTTTGGCTCAGGGCGTGATCCTGGCATTCCGGGATCGAGCCCCACATCAGGCTACTCCACTAGGAATCTGCTTCTTCCTCTCCCACTCCCCCTGCTTGTGTTCCCTCTCTCGCTGGCTGTCTCTGTCTGTCTAATAAATAAATAAATAAATAAATCTTAAAAAAAAGTTATGCTATTTTTTTTTGGCCTTGACTACTTTCTAAAGATACTATTTACCAAATGCATAATCAGAGAAACAAGTTTTATAGTCATAGGGATTCTGAAAGTCATATAAATCACTATCTGTATCTTTATCTATGTCAAAATAAACATCTTTATCTTTATAGATAGAGATGTCAACATTGATAATAAACTTTCAGTTCAAGAATAAATGTGTCTTCAAACTTGCATTGGTAACAATCTATAGGAAAGGTGTTTTTCTTTTTTTAATTTTTTTTAAAGATTTTATTTTATTTATTTGACAGAAACAGCCAGTGAGAGAGGGAACACAAGCGGGGGAGTGGGAGAGGAAGAAGCACACTCCTAGCCGGAGGAGCCTGATGTGGGGCTCGATCCCAGAACACTGGGATCACGCCCTGAGCCGAAGGCAGATGCTTAAGGACTGCGCCACCCAGGAGCCCCAGGAAAGGTGTTTTTAGAAGCATATGATCCTCAGTGTTTTGTGTTTTAAAGTTAATATCGAAACTTTCTTTAAAGCGTTTCACCAGCAATCAAACCAGTTATTTAAAACTAAGATGTCCAAATCTCTTAGTTGTCAATACAAGCAAAAACCAAACCTCTGATCCACATTTAAATAAAAATGTTTGGTTAATTTCCTTGGGCAATCAATTCAGACAGCTAAAATGCTCTCCCCTGAAATTACTATATTTACTTATCTTTTTTTCCCCCAAAGATTAAAAAAATTATACATCTTTAACCACTGCAATTGTGACATTGCATATCACCACCCACATGTTCTAATCCCATGATTGCACGTATTTACACAAATTGTGTAATAAGATGCAATTACAATAATTACAGAGGAATAAGCAACAATTGAAAAAAATTACAAATTCCCACTAAAATAACACTACATGATATGAAAATCATCAGACAAACCAATACAAGGAAAGAAACAGTTTTAAGATGAATAAAACAATACAGGGCCAAACAATCCAGCAAAACACCTCAGTCTGAGCAAACAGAAACATGTTATGCTGGGAAATTTGAGGCTTTTGGTTTAAGGACCAAGCTCTTTTTCCTTTAAATTTGCTTCCCAGTCCTATGATGTGAATGTTTACCATCCTGACTTTCCTAAACACATTATGACTAGAGAACCTTTTTCTCTTGGTGATTTCTTGTCGTTTCAAAGAAAAGAGGAAGAATCATTACTAAAACAATAAAACATGAACACACTATAGACAACTCTGTGGAATTTAGGTAGGAAAAAGCAAGTCCTGCTATAATTTTCTTGTCCTTTTTTCTTATAAGCCATCTCCAGTGTGCATCTCATTTTCAAGGGATTTACAGTCTGAGAATATTGTTTGTCCAATTCCATTCTCCTTTTTGAAAAGAATATTCATAAGACAAATAATGCAACTGATACACTTGAGCTCTCTATAAATTGTCCTATAGTGCATTTTATTTGCATCCCAACATCTCATTTTGTTTTCTATTTCAGACAAATATCCCTATATAAACATCGGGAAGTTTGCCTTTTTGGTTTCTCTTGCAAAGATTTTAGTAAATCTGAGACCATGTCTTGCCAGCCTATGACAAAGAAAAATCCATATTCTGACATACCAGAATCTCTACAAAGGAGCTTAGCTTTATCCTTCAATCTGGCTTATTTATGATTTCCTTATGTTCGACATACTCATATTATATTTTATGTAATTTCCTAACAACCCCACAAGATGATCTCTTCTATGAGTTAAATCCTCATTTTACAGATGTACAAACTGAGGCTTTGAGAGCTTAAGTACGGAGAGAGGTGTCAGAGATAGAAAACAGTTCAGCCAAGACTTGAATTCTGGGCTTGTCTTCAGTATTTGAATAAACACTTGCTGACTGCTGACACTGCACCAGATATGAGGTTGTGAGGGTACAAAGATGAATATGACATGGTCCCTGCCCTTGGGGCACTTAATGTCTCGTAGGGTTACACAGACACAAACACAAGCAATTTCGATATACAATGGAAAGTGCAGAGAGATTGGCCTGGAGAGTTTTTTTACTATGAAACAGGTTTCTTAAGGCAATATTAGATGCCTCTTGTATTTTACCATATAGCAGCAGTGGCTTTAATAAACACGGTAGTACAATTTAAAGTAGGGATAAATCAGATTCTTTAAGAAATGAAACAAATATATAATTTCAGAAAATAAAACTTCAATCTCTGAGAACATCAGAGACTTGCATAAAATTGTAAATGCATTGGTTCACTGATTGATTAATGGAGTGTTCTCTTTATTCATTCATTAAGAAATGATCATTAAGTGCTTGCTCTGGGCCAGGTACTGCAGCAGGTTTTGAGGATGCAAGGAAGAACAAGACAAGAATCCGGTATTCGAAGCAACCTGCCAGAGTGTGTCAGGTGCCCCACGAAGGGAAGGGGGAGGGGAAGTGGAAGTACATAGGACAAGCTCTAACCCAGATGTTCTGGAGGAAGTGAAGTCTAAACTGAGATTACAGAGTAGCCAAGCAAAGAGGTGAGGTAAGGTCCCAGTGGTCTGGAGGCAATCTGGTCTACTAGTTTAAAAGCCTTGAGAAGAAAGACAGCATGGCAAAAATGGAATCTGAGAGAAATTTAGTCTGCTTGGAGCCATGGGTAGGAAGGGAAAATGATGAGAAGTAATAGGTAGTATCATCAGAAAGGAAATCTATTGCATTAAAATCAGATTTTAGGCTAATGGTGCATTTGGGAAGTGAACCCTTCCATAAACTCTGCAGGTGGTCCTGCATGCTGGAAATATTTCGTGTTACCCTCAGAGGAATATAATGCTCTAAATTAATGTTTTTTGTGTTAATGAGATAAGTGAAAATAATAACAAAATAGAAAGGAGGGAGATCGGGACCATTTTAGGATTAAAACTAAGGGGAGCTAAGGATGTTCACTTAGCTGGAATCCAGTAAGAGAAGCAAAGTCAAAGGCTAAGTTCAAACATCTGTTCTGATGGTCCCATTTATGAGATCGCTCTTCCCATGCTTAATAAGGAGCAAAACCTCATGTAAATGAAGCACATAGTAACCACAAATAGGGTAACGTGGGGTACACCCCCTGAGGGGAGTTCGAAGACTGAGTTCAGGACAAAGACAGAGAACATGTAAGGAAGCACTTAGGTGGTACATGGAAGAAGCCTGGCGATGTAAGAAATTGTGTAGATGGACTTTCTCTCACCAGTGTAGTTGCTGCTAGCGAAAATCAACTACATGTTTTGTTACCATCACCCCACGGAAAGAACCCTTGTCTTAGACTGGGCGGCTTTTGTAGGTTGGCCTTAGCAAATCTGATAGATGGCTGCCTCAACTGTTCTGTCTTTTGCTGCCACCAAAGATAGCTGGGCATCTTCAGAGACAATAGGAACAGGGGCATCACAGTGACTAGAGTAGTAAGATCATAAGTAAGTGGATCATAATCAAATCTAAGCCATAATAAGGATTTTAGCTTAAGAACAACAAAAACCCAACAAATAGGTAGACAAATGACACAAGAGCTGAGTTTTAGAAAGATTCCTCTGGTGGTAATGGATTGAAGAGGGCAAAAGAATGGATGGCTACAGGAAGGCCAGTTAGGAAAATGTTGAAGGAGTCAACGGAGGAATGATGGTGGCCTCTAAATGGGCAAGAGTTGGGGCTGCAGGAAGTGGGTGGCTTTAGGAGGCATACGGGAGGGGACCGGTTGCGAGGTCCCACCAGCATGAGAGATGGCAGAATGCAAGTATGATACCTAGACATAGGATTTTGGAAACTGGTTTAACAATGATTAATAACAAGTAGAAATAGTAAAGGCCCAATTTGGGGGGGGGCAGGAGAAGGCTGAGATGATGAGTTTTATTTTGAACATGTTGAATTGGGGGACCTGTGGGGCATTCAAGGGGATGTGTCTAGTAAAGTAGTTGGATATGCAGATCTGCCGCTTAGGAGAGAGACCTGGGGTGAAGACACAGGTGTTTTGCATTAATTATGCACATTTCTGAGCAAAAGGAGACAAGTTCAAGTTCCAAACAGACACACCTTACTACTTAAGAGCACGTTCTGTTTATACTCCATCTTATCAATCAGAACTGTCTTCATAAAATTCTTGTCATGCCTGTACTCAACAATCAAAAAATTATGGGAGAAATACTATATTAATGATAGTATTCCTCTAAAATTCAACACTTTAAGTGGCATTAATTCTCTTTTCCCATCTTGTAAAGACTTTCAAGAATAATTATCTGATGAGGAAGTTCAAAAGTTCAGATATTATTTTAACTGCCTTTTTCAATTTAAATTCTTACTTCACCTTTTGCAACTGTCATGAACCACTCTGCTACTTTACTTCCCTCATGGAGGAAATGATTCCTGAGAAGTGCTGCCAACAAAAACCAGTGTGAGAAACCTTAATGAGAGTGGCTTTATTCTAGAAGCTCTTGGAAAGCCCACTTTGGTGGGGGGTGTGTGTCACTTTTCTTGTCATATTCTCCATCTCAAAAGGGCTTTTAACTCAGCTATATTACTGTGCCACAGAAAGGAATTTTGGCAGGCAATTTTTTTCACATTGGCTTGGAATTTTTTTTTTTTTTTGCTAGATAATAGTTTAAATATCATTTGCTGCTGTTCAGTTAAGAAAAAGAGAAAGAAAGGACTCATTGTGGCTTTTCCTCCCACAAAATGATGAGTACATTTAAGACCAGAGAATTCTGCTTCCTTTCAAGCAGTTAAAGTCATGCTAATTTTCTGTATGCTTATGAAAAAGGTAGTTCTGCAACAACACTACAGAAGGTACCTTTCTCAATCTTAACACCCACTAAAAATCACTCTGCTCTCAGGAAAGATTGCAGCAAATGAAAGAGATGTATGTATCACTCACTTCCACCAAAGCTCCCCAATACGTCAAGCTAACTGAAACATGCCCTAGCACATTTTTTGGGAAGATTTTCTTGATAATCCGTGAATGGACCTCACTCTGCAAAAGACTGATTTAAGAAAGTTAGGTTTTGTTCTATGAAAATAACTTTTCAATACAGAATAGTAGTTTTGTCTTTATAATTGGAAATAATTATTTTTATTCATTATCAAAGCACAGAATTTTTAGTTTTTCACTTAACTCAAAGGGAGATCCCCTCCCCAATTCACAGTCTGGAGAACCATGCCCCTGACAGTTACTAATTACATTTCTTATTGACAGATTGAGCATGGTTCCTGATTTGGATGTAAGTACACCGTGGGGAAATATACTGCCTTGTACTCCATGCGCGCTCCCACCTACATCTCCTATCTCTATATAAATCTGGTTGGGAGGATGTCTGAGCAGCCTTACCAGTGTGGTAGAGGATGGCCACCACCACCGTTAACCTGACATTTAGAAGAACTGCTGGACAGTTTGGTTCCAAGGTAATAAAAATGAAATGGTGAAGCTGGAAAGGGTCTGTTCTTTGCATGCTCAGGAAATGCCCCATAACTCTGATTCCTGTTAAGTGATATCCCTCCACTCCATGCTTGGACAAATTCTCTACCTCTGCAGGAGAGAGAAACATGATTTACTGCCTAACGCTACAGAAAATAAAAAAAGCTCTTGACTTTTTTCACTTTTAGCAAAGTATAACTTGCATAAAGAAAGATGCATTAAGAAAGATGTTATGGCTCAATGAATTTTCACAAAGTAAACATACCCATGTCGACAGCACCCAGATCAAGAAATAGAACACTGTCAGCACCTCGACAGCCCTTTCATTCACAGCTCCCCACCAGACAAACACTAATGTGTCTTCTTACAACATAGATCCATTTAGTCTATTTTTGAACTGTATTTAAAGGGATCATATAGTTTGTATCCTTGTGAATGACTCTCTTCATTCAACACGAGGTTTGTGAGATTCATCCACATTTTACGCTGTTGCACTTGATTCATTCTTGCAGCCGTATGGTATTCCAGTTTGAATACACCACAATTTATCTGTTCAGTTGCTGATGGATAGTTGGGGCTATTATAACTAGTTTTGCTACAAACATTTTCGTACATGTGTTTTAATGAACGTATTGATGCCAGTCACCCGACTCAGTAACTCCAAGTTTAAATCCCTTCCCTTTGCTCTTCCCAACTGAGTCTAATATACTCCTCCTCTCCCGCTTCTGAAAAGACCAGATTTCTTTAGGATCTCAAGACATGTATGGTAGACTTTTGCTCTTTTTACCAACTGGCATTTTCATCCTTCTTCTAGGAAAATTACAACTCATGCATTCAGGTGGAACTTCTACCCCAAAACAGGCAAGGAGCATGTGGCCTGGGTCTAAGCCAATAGACAGTCACATTCCTGTTTTGTTTTATTTTTATAACAGCTTTTGGGAGATATAAATCATATACATAATTCATACACCATACAGCTCACGCGTCTAAAGTGCACATTCAGTGCGCTTTTCAGAGATACGCAAAACTATCACCACAGACAATTTTAAAACATTTTTATCACCTCAAAAAGAAACCCCGTGCCCTTTAGCTGGCACTCTGCTATCTACCAATCCCTCCCCACTAACACCCAGCCCTAAGATACCAGGAATCTACTTTGTTTCTGTGGATTTTCCTCTTCTGGACATTTCATAGAAATGGAATTCTAGAATATATGGTCCCTTGTGACTGGTTTCTTTAACTTAGCATCATGGTTTCATGGTTTCACGGTTCAGCCATGGTTGCCACAGTTCAGGCAGGGATCAGTACTTCATTCCTTTTATGGGTCAATAATATTCACTTATATGGATATGCCACATGCTGCTTATCTGTTCATCAGTTGATTGACATTTAGGTTGTTTCCACTTTTTGGTTGTTATGAATAATACTGCTATAAACATTGTGCACAAGTGTTTTTGTAGCTAGACATTATAATTTATATTGGTATATACCTAAGAGCGGAATTGTGGGGACATATGGCAACTCTGTGTGTAACCATTTGAGGAGCTGCCAGACTGTTTTCCAAAATGGCAGCACTCTTTTACATTCCTACCAGCAGTGTGTGGGGGTTCTAATTTCTTTACATTCTTACCAACACTTACTATCTGTTTTCCTGAATATAGGCATGTCAGTGGGTATGAAATGCTAACTCACTGTGGGTTTGACTTACATTTTGCTGATGACTAATGAGGCTGGGAATCTTTTCATGTGCTTCTTGTCCATTTGTGTATCTTCTTTGGAGACGTGTATCTTTTGCCTATTTTTAATTGGTATATTTTTCCTTTTTATTGAGATGTCTGTGTTCTTTATGTATTCTGGATAGCAGTCTCTTATCAGAAATATAAGTTGCAAATATTTTCTCCTATTTAATGGGATGTCATTTCACTTTCTTGATAGTGTCCTCAGAAGCATACAAAATTTTAATTTGGATGAAGAACAACTTATATTTTCTTTTGTTGCTCATGCTTTTGGTGTCATGCCTAAAAATTTATCGTCAAATCTAAGGTCATGTGGATTTACCCCTAAGTTTTCTTCTAAGAGTTTTATAGACTTATATTTATAGGCATTTTACATTTAGGTCTTTGATCCATTTTGAGTTAATTTTCTTATGCAGTGTGAAGTAAGGGTTCAATTTCATTCTTTTAACATGCAAATATCCAGTCATCCCAGGATTTTTTGTTGAAAAGATTATTCTTTTTCCATTGAATGGTGTTGACATCCTTGTTAAAACCAGTTGACCATAAACACATGGGTTTAATTTTGGATTCTCAGTTCTATTTCACTAATATATAGATCTATCCATATGCCAGTAACTCACTGTCTTAATTATTCTTACTTTATGGTAAGTTTTGAAATAGGGAAGTTTTTTTTTTTTAAAGATTTTTTTAATGTATTTATTTGACAGAGACAGCTAGCGAGAGAGGGAACACAAGCAGGGGGAGTGGGAGAGGAAGAAGCAGGCTCCTAGCCAGAGGAGCCTGATGTGGGGCTCGAACCCATAACGCCGGGATCACGCCCTGAGTCGAAGGCAGACGCTTAACCGCTGTGCCACCCAGGCGCCCCTGAAATAGGGAAGTTTTAAAATTTGAAAGCCTCTTTTTCTTCTTTTTCAAAACTGTTTTGGCCTTCTGGGTCCCTTGCAATCACATAAATTTTAGAATCATCTTGTCAATTTTTATGGAGACGCCAGCTGGGATTCCAATAGGTACTGAGTTGAACTGGAAGAGTAATTTGGGGAGTATTGTCATCTTAACAATACAAAGTGTTTTGATCCATAAACATAGGTTGTTTTTCCATTTATTTAGATCTTCTTTAATTTCTTTCAACAATATTTATTCATTCTCAGAATATAACTCTTGCATTTCTTTTCTTAAACTTATTCCTAAGTATTTTTCTAAAAATTTTATTTATTTATTCATTTAGATAGAGAGTTCAAGTGGGAATGGGGGGAGGCAGAAGGAGAGGGAAAGAGAGAATCTCAAGCAAACTCCTTGCTGAGTGTGGAGTGGGACACAGGGCTCAATTTCATGACCCTGAGATCATGAGCTGAGCCGATGTCAAGAGTGAGATGCTCAACACACTGAGCTGCCCAGGCTCCCCTATTCCTATGGATTTTTTTTGCTATTGTAAATGGAATTGTTCCTTCCTTTCATTTTTGTATTGTTCATTGCAAGTGTATAGAAATAGAATTGATTTTGTATATCGATCTTGTATCTTGCAACCTTGCTGAACTCATTTATTAGTTCTAACAGTTCTTAGTGTATTCCTTAGGATTTTCCTTATACTAGAGATCATGAGTCTTTAAAAAAAAAAACAAAAGAAAAAAAGACACATAATCACAATAAAGAGGGAACCAGTTAGTTTCAGCGTAACATCTTCTAACAATTTTTTGGAGATGAGAGAATAACATCCTCTGACCCTGAGAGAAACTCTGTAAAGGAATTAAAGGGAGAAGTGATGTACTACTCTGTTTTCTCAATTTATTGTAAAATAGAGCTGGGGAAAAAAGCAAGTGTAACATCTTGTAATTAGAAATAGGTTATTCTATTTTAAATGGCCACCTGATAAACATATTGAAGATAAATTAAAAATCAACTATATAATAAGGTAAGAAAGCAAAATTCAAATTAATAAAGATACTCCGAAAAAAAGAAAAAAATAAGATTTTATTTGCTGCACCAGGCAACAGATCAGGAAAATGTGATCCAGTTCGGGAAACCAATGCAATGGAGTTTCTCTGCAAGTAACAAATCCATAGCCAGAACAAAACATCTCTCATTCAGTAGGTCTTATATTCCCAAATACCCTGTTCTCTTGTTTCTTGTTATTTCTCAGCAGTTCCTGAATGTACCATAATTTATCCTCATGTTTCCCAGATACAGTGTTTGATGACTTGTAATAAAAGTGCTAAAATGATACTATAGTAGACTAGGAGAACATATAGCACCACAGGCTGGTCTGAATTCTTCCACATAAAAACCTAGGTTTTAACCATACTTACAGTGGAGAATACTGCCCTAATGTAGAAAGAGGTAAACCAGCCCTGGGCTGAGGCAATCTCAGTGCTACTGCCTCACAGCAGGTGCTGAGAAAGGACATTAGCAGCCAGAACAACCAGGCTCCTTTCAACCCTAACTGCAAGGTTCCAAAAGGATGGCCAGTATGCTGATGTACAGTAAGACCTTTTGGTCTACCAAAAAGGCATTAAGAACTAAGGAAGTAAGATATATCAAATGAATACACAATTTTTTATGTCCTTGAAATACTGTGTAGCCCTGCTTTTGATAGATATGTATAAATATGCCAATCATTTATTTTCATCAGAAGAAAATGTTGGAATTAATGAACCATAAACACTGTTGCAACTATGCCATTTCCTCAACCTCTATATTCTAAAGCAAAACATCTTTTCAATCAAGACTACTGAGGAATTTTAGAAAATATTTATTTGAAAACCACATTGACATCTAATGAAGCTAATAATGTGCTGACTGTAAACATCATGTTCTTCCCTAGAACACTGATGTTCTGAACAAATATAAATCCATAAATCTGTTCACAATTCATTATCTGAATTAATTATATATTCAGATAATTTTCAACAAGTGAGTATTATAAAACTATGGAAGACATTCATTAGCAATAGATGTATCTAAACATGATTTTTAAAATCACTGAGGAAATATACATATTTAAGAAAAATTATTCCTATTTGCAAAGCAGAAAAATGAAATATTTGAAAGGATTATTTTTATCAGTTTGTTAAATTTTGAAATTAGGCTGACCATTTTCTTATTTTCAATTTGTTTGACAGCATGTTCAACTGCTTTGACCAGGTATCAAGGGAATTTATTAAACTCCTAGGAGAAAACTACAAATATTTAGCTCTGCCTTATAGCAGATTTGATAAATATTTTCTTTTCCAAAAGTATGTTTTAATTCTGGGCTAACACCAAATACTTCTTTGAGTATGGAATATTTCTACTATATTGTAACCTATACAACCTTTAATAATTGAAGTTAGGAATATAAGATATTGGGTATTACTTATTGTGGGGGAAACACTGAACTATAATCATGTAACTTCATATCTCAAACAAATTTCAATACTTACCCCATCCCAACCCACTTTTATCACAGATCTACCACTTTGTAGCTTAGTAGCATTTTATTGTTTATTTATTTTTAATTTTTTTGAATGAAGTTATTTTTAAATTGAGATAAATTTAATATAATATATATGTAATAATATATAATTGAGATATAAGTGATATATATAATTGATATATAATATTGTGTAAATTTAAGGCATACCACCTATTGATTTGATATATATATCTTGCTATTACATATATATATAATATACTGCAATATATATAAATACATATATATAATATATGCAGGTATACTGCCTGTTGATTTGATATACCACATGTATATGTATATATATGTGTATATATATATATATATACACTCATACATATACATATATATACACACACACACAAACAGGTGATATACCACCTATATATAATACTGCATATATATAATATATTCAGTTATACCACCTGTAGATTTGATATATATCTTGCTATTACATATATATAATATACTGCAATATATATATAATACTGCATGCATATAATATACAAACACTACTATAGTATAATCCTACTCAAGATATATAATTATATATATTGCAGTGGGATTACCACCATAGCATTACCTAACACCTCCATCATGTCGCATAACTATCATTTCTTCTTTGAGATGAGAACATTTAAGATCTACTATCTTAGCAACTTTGGAGTATATAATATACCATTGTTGGCTATAGTTCAAGTGTTGTGCATTAGATCTTCAGAACTTATTCTCTGCCAACTGCAAGTTCATACCCTTTGACCAACTTCTTCCCAATTTCCTCACCTCACCCCCAGCCGCTGATAACCACCATTCTACTCTGTTTCTATGTTTGGCTTTTTTTAGATTCCTTATCTAAGTGCTATCATACAGAACTTTTCTGTCCGACTTGTTTCACCTAGCATAATACCCTCAAGGTCCATCCATATTGTCACAGATGACAGGATTTCCTTCTTTCTCATGAGATTCCATTTTGTTTGTATGTTATATATGCACACTTACACATATATACATACATATGTATATACGTATACATGTATATGCATATACATATACACACACATGGACACAACACATACACATATACACACCACACACACATATATACATACCACATCTTCTTTATCCATTCATCCATTCAGATGCTTAGGTTGTTTCCCTATCTTGGTTATTGTGAATAATGCTGCAATGAACATGGAAACACAGATATTTTTTGATAGCCTATTGTCATTTCTTTTGTATACAGGGATTTATATATCCATATATAAATGGGATTTTTGGATCATATGGTAATTCTATTTTTTTTAAAATACTTTATTTATTTGACACAGAGAGAGAGAGAGAGCACAAGCAAGGGGAGCAGCAGGCAGAGGGAGAGGGAGAAGCAGGCTCCTCACTGAGCAAGAAGCTTGATGCGGGGCTCGATCCCAGGACTCTGGGATCATGACCTGAGCCAAAGGCAGATGTTTAACTGACTGAGCCCCCAGGCACACCTATCTTTTCTATTTTAGAACAGTGCTTTAGGGTTCCCTTTCCTGCAGATCCTTACCAACACTTGTTATTTCTTGTTTTTTTGATTATAGACATTATAAGAGACGTCAGGTGATATCTCACTGTGGTTTTGATTGGAATTTCCCTGATGATGAGTGATGTTGGGCATCTTCTCATGTACCTGTTGTCCCTTTGGATGTCTTCTTCAGAAAACTGTCTATGCAGTTTCTCTGCCCATTTTTTAATTGGATTGTTGTTTTTTGTTATTGAGTAGCATGAGTTGTTTATATATTTTGGATAGTAATCCCTGATCAGATATATGGTTTGAAAATATCTCCTCCCATTCCATAGGTTGCCTTTACATTTTGTTGATTGTTTCTCTTGCTGTGTAGAAGCTTTGAGTGTGATATAGTCCCACTTGTTGATTTTTGCTTTTGTTGTGTGTGCTTCAAGAACTCATTGTCAAGATGAATGTCAAGGAGCTTTTTCTCTATGTTTTCTTCTGAGATTTATGGTGTTATTTAAGTCTTTAATGCATTTTGAGTTATTTCTGAGTCGTGTAAGATAGGAGTCCAATTTCATTTTTCTGCATGTGGTCATGCAGTTTTCCCAACACCGTGTACTGAAGATACCGTCCTTTCCCCATTGGATATTCTGGGCACACTTGTCAAATATTAGCTGACTGTATATGTGGGACGGTATTTCTGGGCTCTCTATTCTGTTCCGTTTGTCTCTGTGTTTCTTTTCATGCCAGTACCATGCCCTTTTGATTACTAGAGCTTTGAAGTATAGTTTGAAATCAGGAAGAGGGATGTTTCCAGTTTGCTTTCTCAGGATTATTTTGGCTATTCAGAATTTCTTTTAGTTCCAAATTTAGGATTATTTATTCTGTTTCTGTGAAAAATACCATTGGAATTTTGATAGGGGCATTACCGAATCTATACATGGCTCTGGGTAGTATGGACATTTTGACACTATTAATCCTGACCTATAGATGCAGAATAAATTTCAACTTGTTTCTGTCTTCTTCAATTTCTTTCATCAGAGTCTTGTTAGTTTTCATTGTACAGATCTTCCGCTTCCTTGGTTAAATTTATTACTGCGTATTTTATTTTTGATACTGTGGTGAACAGGATTGTTTCATTTCTTTTTCATATGTTTTGCTGTTTGTGTGTAGAAACACAACTGATTTCTGTATGTTGATTTTATATCACACAACTTTATTAAGTTCTAACATTCTAAAGAGTTTGAATTAACTGTGGAGACATCACCACCTTCACTCATGAGGTGCCACGCTGAGAGAGAACACTGTGGAAGGTAAGAGTTTTTTTCATTTTAAGTGTGGCCTCAATCACCAAGTGACAAGTGACAATGGGGTGTCTATAAAGTCCGCAGGGAAGGCTGTTGGGCACAGCTGGAGACAATGTTTCTTTGCTTAAATTTCTCCCTTGCCTCTCATGTGTTCTAAACTTCTATGTCACATGATATCATTAACTACACTTGGTTAATTTTTGTCATAACTCTGCATGTAAAACTCCTTAGCATCCCGAACACTGCTGCCCCAGGGGCAGTGGCCAGGTGGGGGGTATACACTCCATGCCCTGGAATGGGCTGTTCAGCTTGACAGAAGGTCAGTTACCAAGAGACCTCATCCAGGTAGCTCCAAAGTAGATACAAAGCAAACTAAAGTTTTATGATGATTCAGTTTGTTTCAGCTTCCAGGAAGGCCACGCGGGAAACTTTGGGGATTTCATGGATTTTAGAAAGGCAAATGGTACAAAAAACCTATGGTTTCTGATACAGACGTTTTCCATGATAGCATTGTCTTGAACCTATTTCAAAGATAAAGAAGATTTAAAAGCCTCCCACCCATGACTGATTTGAAAATGTTTACCTTTGTGTGCCATGGTCACATTTCAGAGTTCAAGAAATTCTGCATATAACTGGCATCTTCCATGTTAATGGCTAAAATTTCCTGAGTGCTTCCTACGTTCCAGGTATTGTACTAAAGGGTTAACATTTATTATCTTATTAAATCCTTCCAATAATCTATGAGGTAGATACTGTTACTCCTTACACATTCTGGAAGGAATTGAGACTCAAAAATAATTACGTGATTGCCCCAAATCACAATCAATGAATGGCAGATCTAGGATTGAAATCTGGTCTCTGTCTCCAAAGACAGTACCCTTAAGCATTATGCTATCATTTTCCTTTTCTGATGCTCTGCCTTATTTAACCCACCTCTTCTCTCCTTTTACCACTTTGCCTCAGTGTGTCATCACGTGGTTGCATCCTTCTCTGGTATGAGGGATGGAATCCAAGTTTGTCCATCCGTCTGTCAGTCCATGCCACTCTCTTTTCCTTCTTCTTTCCTTCTTTATCAACCAACTTCTACTAAACACTGTATGCCAAGCTATTTTCTGAGTGCTAGGTCTTCAAAGCTCATGTAATGCTTAGGGTGGGACCTACATTTTTTGCATTGTGTTATGCCTTATCCTTGCCACAACTACAGATATAAATTAAGTAGGGAATATGTGAATGATACTTAGAACAAATCCCGCTCTCTAGTAACCTCATGTGCTTGAGGCTACAGCAATGAATCTGGACATACTAGCAAATGATAATTGCTGGTGAGAGTTAAAAAAGTTATGGTGGACGACAGAGACATGTTGATTCATTTTCAGGAAAGTCTATTTAGGAACTAGAGACAACCACTACTCCATTGAACATTTAATCCTCCTCCCTCTCTGCACAACTTAAAATGAGAGGTGCAAAAACTTAAAATGAGGGGTTTAATTACTTATGTTGGGGTTATCATGTGCACTTCATGTTGATTCATTTGTTTATTGCTTTAAGGACTCCAGGTATGGGAAAACAGACTTTTTTCTTTTTTCATAAATTTCCTCTGTATCAGCTACAAGTGACCCTCCTACTTTAAAAAATCTGCAATTGTATGACGTTGCTGTCCTCCCACCTCAGACATACATTATTTTATTTAAGAATGAGATTAATTTGGATGGAATATTTAATATATATTCAGATGCTTCTAGAATTGAAGGGAAAATTTGAGATACTACTTTTGCTCTATTTATAAAGATTTGCATCAGAAACCACATTTGTCTTCACTGTTTATAAGTAATGGTGACTGCCTTCCAGGGTAAATAGAACATAACTGTGAATAAAGAAAACAAAAGTCCTAAGCATGGCTCTCTCTATTTAAGATCTACCTTATGGTTTTGCTGCTTAATGCAAAATGCAATCTTTTGAAACAACAGCAACAAACAAAAAAGCCCTAAATAACAACAGCAGCCATAAATGAGACGCGGTCTTTTTCTCCGTCCGTAGTCCATAGTANAGCAGCCATAAATGAGACGCGGTCTTTTTCTCCGTCCATAGTCCATAGTGACACTCTCATGGGAGTACTTTCATTCGAGACTGTCATGTACAAGTTGTGAAATCTAGCTTCCCGCAAGTGTGAGCTTTGAGAGACTTGAGAAATTTTACCACCTTTTAACCACTTACTCAATAGTGTGCAAAGCAGACCTATTCTTGGTCCATATAAGCCAAACAAATTCTCAGTTGCACGGGCATTTTAACAGGACCTTCGGAAATAACAGACCATGATTCTTTTCTATGACCATTGATAATCACTGTCCATGTTAGTCTTAAGTACGTAAGAGCTAGTGACTATATACCTACAATTATTGGTGCAATAGAGTTGAGAGTCCACAAATAAACCTTTATTATTTGCGGTCACATTATGTCTGACAAAGGTATAAAGGCAATTGGATGGGAGAAAGAATAATCTTTTCAAAATGATGCTGAGATAATTGGATAACATGCAAGAGATGATGTCAGGCCCCTATGTCATGTCTCATATACAACTAATTCAAACTGAATCACGAACATAAATATAAAAGCTAACACTATAAAGCTCTTAGAAGAAAACATAGGAGCAAATCTTCATGACCTTGGATTAGGTTATGGTTTCTTAAATATGGCACCAAAAACACACATGGTGAGAGAAAAAAACAGATAAGTTAGCATCATCAAAATTAAAAAACTATGTCTCATTAGGTTAATATAAATAAAACCCACAATGAGACAAGGAGACATTACTTCCCACCCACTAGCATAGAATAAAAAAAGACAGACAATGACAAGCATTGGCAAGGATGTGGACGCATTTGAATCCTCATACATTGCTGGTGAGATTATAAAACAGTGCAGCCTCATTGGGAAACTGTTTGGCAGTTCCTCAAAAAATAAACCTTGAATTACCATATGATCCAGCAATTCCCCTCTTTGGGTATATTCCCAGATAAAATGCAAACATGTGTTCACACAAAAATCTGTACTCGAATATTCATTATTTGTTATTTTTAATAGCCAAAAAGTGGAAAAACCCGATATCAAACTGATGAATAGACAAATAAAATGTGGTATGCCCATATAAGGGAATATTATTCAACAATAAAGAAGGAGGAAGTTCCAATACATAAATGAAGCTTTAAAAACTGTGCTAAGTGAAAGAAGCCAGTCACAAAGGGCCAAATATTGAGTGATTTAATTTATGTGAAATGTCCAGAACAGGTAATCCATAGAGATAGACAGTAGAATAGTGGTTGCCAGGGACTAGGGGCAGAGAATGAGGAGTGACTGCTAATGAGCATGGAGTTTCTTTTAGGAGTGATGAAATGTTTTAAAACTAGATTGAGGTGATGACTGCACAAGTCCCAGTACGCTAACAACCACTGAATTATGTACTTTAAAAGGGTGAAATATATATGAATAAAACTGTTACTAAAAANATTAGTGGTTGCCAGGGACTAGGGGCAGAGAATGAGGAGTGACTGCTAATGAGCATGGAGTTTCTTTTAGGAGTGATGAAATGTTCTTAAACTAGATTGAGGTGATGACTGCACAAGTCCCAGTACGCTAACAACGACTGAATTATGTACTTTAAAAGGGTGAAATATATATGAATAAAACTGTTACTAAAAATCTAATTGGATCAAGAAACATTTATTGAGCATTTGCCTAATTGTCTGCTTTTTAAAAATATATCAGGAACTCCAAGGTAGAGTTCTAATGCATCCCCCAACGTGCCTAGCCGAGAGTCCAGAAGGAAAAATTTTGTCACACAAGAATTTTTTCACAGCCAAACTGAAAGTATTTAAGAATGTCAGCTTGGCAAGAAACCAAAAATTTCATCCACCAATTTATTCCTACTGAAAAAGTGATTTAAATGTATTTTCCAGCCAAATGAGATAAAGAAAAATTAACACAATGATTTGTTTGGGGGCAAAAATGACAGGAGAGCCTTTTCGTATCTTACTTAAATCCAAAGTTAGAAATCCTATTATGGATTATATTTTCTTGTGGGTGTTTTGGTTGGGGGTAAGGTTGACCTTATAGTTCTTCTTCAATTGTTCCATTTAAGATTTTCATTCCACTCACAGAACTGGAGACTGTTTTTTAAAAAACTCTATGCTTTAGATGAAATGTCTTGCTATATTTGATGACCATTCATATCAATTACTGATACTGTTCTGTTTCAATACTTGCTAAAAATGGCTATTAAAAAAAAAAGTTTGGGGAGGTGCCTGTGTAGTTCAGTCATCTAAATATCTGCCTTTGGCTCAGGTCATGATCTTGGGGTCCTAGGATCCAGTCCTGTGCTAAGCAGGGAGCCTGTTTTTCTGCCTCCCTTTTCCCCTATCCCCTGCTCATGCTCTCTTTCTCTCTCAAATAAATAAATAAAATCTCAAAAAATTTTTTTGGTTGGGACATGGTGCTAAAAGAATTACTAAACAAAATATCTTTGCCTTCCACAAATAGAAGTCTGCATAATGGAGAGTTTTATTGTTTAAAATATGCATGGTGAATTATTATATTTTTAAAACTTATATTGAATGACATGAGAATTGAGATTCTGATTTGGAAGGATTTGATATTATTTGCTGTCAACCTCTCTATATTATCCTCCACTTTTCCACTTATGAATATCTTTTAATTATGCTTAAATTGATACATACAGTATAATTTCATCTATGTAAAAATAATGTACATAGAAAGTAGACCTTAAGAAAGAATATAAAAATTTTTACAATGGTAATGTTATCTCTAGTTTACACATTTCTGGAAATTTTAGTTTTAATTCTTCTGATTTTCTAGATTTCTAAATTAACCATAATAATCTTATATCAATTAAAGAACAATATTTTTAAATTTGCCATTGATACAAGCACTCACACAAAATTCCTTGA
The DNA here is from genome assembly GCF_002007445.2 of Ailuropoda melanoleuca. Taxonomy (NCBI): domain Eukaryota; kingdom Metazoa; phylum Chordata; class Mammalia; order Carnivora; family Ursidae; genus Ailuropoda; species Ailuropoda melanoleuca. The sequence continues at coordinate 48,949,937 of NC_048219.1, read as the reverse complement.
GAAGTTGAATAAAGACGTTTTAAAATCTTTTTTTCAGTGAAGTAACAATAAAGTAAGGGAAATAAACAGAGGTTGAAAATGAAGCCAGAGTACAAATCTAGCATGTTGAGTGGGCACTGAAGAGAGCTGCTGCTCTAAGGATAACTACTGATCCTTTCACCTAGAGCCCCGGATTTCAATAGCCCTATGGAGGAGCAGGAAGGACAGCCCTGAGCCTGAACAAGGAAGGGAGACCCTGAAAGGCCAATATAGCTCAAGGAAAGATTGAACTTGCAAAGTAAAATCTTGTAGCACAGGGAAAATACCTGTCTATTCTGTCCTTGGCTCTGGGTGAAGGTGGTAAAAAAAATCTTCCTCAACTATTCATAAAAATCATGTAGATTTGTAGTTTATATTCACTTTATTGGTATGTATGCAGAAGGTCAGGCTTATTTTAAAGCAGTAGTTTCTTAGTTGGTAGGGCCCCCAGGAGTTTGGGAGAAGCAAATGCAAGCTTTCTTTGGAGGAACACATTTTCAACATAGGTCACTAAGGATTTCCACAGACACAGTCCAGATGAACATGGAGTCATGATAAACATATATACCCACACAAACACAAACTAACTAACTAACTAACTAATTAAATAAATTCCTTTGAATAAAATCAGAACAAAAATTACTTAGACTCCTGATGATTTATGACATTGGAGGTATCAGATACAGAAATAAAATGAATGTAAGAAAGAATACACTATGAAAAAAGACCAGGATGATTTTGGGGGAAAAAAACCTAAAAATGACTTGGGAAAAAAATCCTTGGTGGATGCATTAAGTAACAGATTAGACACAGAAGAATACAGAATTACCCAACTGAAAAATCAGAAGAAATTATCCAGAATGCACCATAGTGAGACAAGTAAATAACATATAATGAAGAGACAGAATAAAGAGGACACAATGTATTTAAAGAAATAATGGTTTAGATTGCCTAAAATGTAATGACAAATAGCCTGATGACAAAGAGCTCAATATCAACTCTGAGACGGAAAGAAACTGCAGGAATCAGGTCTTCAAAATATTGCAAGCAAAAATAATTGATGATCTGGAATTGTATTCTCTTTCAAGAATGTGGACAAAATAAAGATATTTTCAGATTAACTAAAACTGCATTTACCACCAACAGATCTTCATCAGCCAAACTTCCAAAAAATTTAATGCAAAAAGGATAATGGAAATCTAAGTTACAAGAAGAGATGATGCAAAGAAATTGGTAATATGCAGGTAAATCTATATAAACATTGACTAAAACAAAAACAATAATAATGCTGGGGTGCTTAGGTAGCACAGTCAGTTGAGTGTCTGACTCTTGGTTTTGGCTCAGGTTGTCATTTCAGGGTTGTGAGATCAAGCCCTGTGTCAGATTCTGTGCTCAGCACAGAGTCTGCTTGAGATTCTCTCTCCCTCTCCCTGCCACTCCTCTGTGATCTCTCTCTCAAATAAATGAATAAATCTTGAAAAACAATAATAATGTTAATATCCAATTTGTTAGACTTTAGGAACTAAATTAAACTATTTCAATAAGATGGTATGTAAGATTAGTGTTCAAGTTAACCAGGGTTCAAATATTCTAAGGTCTTTGAACTGTCTGGAAAGAAGATAAAGATATTAATTAAGACTTTGGTAAGTATGCATGTTAAAATTTCAAGAATGACATTAAGAAAATAAATATCAAGAGTATAATTTCCGGGGCACCTGGGTGGCACAGCGGTTAAGCGTGTGTCTTCGGCTCAGGGCGTGATCCCGGCGTTATGGGATCGAGCCCCATGTCAGGCTCCTCCTCTATGAGCCTGCTTCTCCCTCTCCCACTCCCCCTGCTTGTGTTCCCTCTCTCGCTGGCTGTCTCTATCTCTGTCACATAAATAAATAAAAAATCTTTAAAAAAAAGAGTATAATTTCCAAATCAGTATAGGTTAAAAAATGGAATAAGGGGATAGGTGGGGACAGGGACAAAACCCCCCTTATCCCCCAACTCCACCAATCCAGAGGAAGGGGAAAAAGAAGAGGGAGAATAAAGCATAGAAAAAGAGACAAATATAAANCTATCTCTGTCAAATAAATAAATAAAAAATCTTAAAAAAAAAAAAAAAGAGTATAATTTCCAAATCAGTATAGGTTAAAAAATGGAATAAGGGGATAGGTGGGGACAGGGACAAAACCCCCCTTATCCCCCAACTCCACCAATCCAGAGGAAGGGGAAAAAGAAGAGGGAGAATAAAGCATAGAAAAAGAGACAAATATAAAGCCAATGTTTGAGATTAAAAAAAAAAATCAATAATATATAGCAAAAATCACAGTAAATGTAAATGAACTAAACTTAACTCTTAAAAGACAGTGATTTTAAGTTTAGATTAAAAAATAAATTCCAATTATATGCTATTCATATAGAACATACATAATATTATTCTTAATATCAGATGAATGTTGCCCCTGATCTGGCCCTGTGCTTTAGAGTTTTGCTACTCAAAATGTGGTTCCTGGACCAAAAGCAGCAATATCACAGGGTGCCTGTTAGAAATGCAGATTTTCAGGTCCCAAGTCAGACCTAAAGATTCAGAATCTGGATTTTAATAAGACCCTCAGCCGATTCACATGCACGTTAATGTTTGAGATGCACTGCTTAAAGAACACAGCATATCACAAATAATGCACAAATTATATTAAAGCTCACATGGGCACCTCTGTCATTCTGTCATAGCATTATCCATAATCATAAACATCCAGTCTGTATCTAATACCATTCAGGCCCCAGAAAAAGTGCCTCTCCACATTTCTTACCCTGTCTTTGAAACAAAAGGCCACTATTTTCAAATGCCATTTGTGGGTTGTACACCTGCTAAGATGGAACTGGTCTCTGCTTCAGTTTGTATATGGGGGAAGGAGAGTAAAACAAGAGTTTGAGATTCTGATAAAATAGAACATATGAAAAGAAACTTTGTGGGAAGGGGAGAAACTGAAAAATAGAAAATCTTCAAGGAGATAGTCTGTTAACATTTTTAAAAATTGGAGATAATGTGAGCGAGTAGACTTCTACCGAACATTACCCACATAAAATTCTCAAGTATGATATTACACACACATTTTATTTAATGAAGATTTAATTTTGATCGAACAATAACATGACCAAGAGAATGATTCTGATCAAATCCGTAACTGCAATAGGTCAAATAAAACTGTGAACTTGAAAATCTTTCCTAAATGAAGACATAATTACTGATGAAAACAATTAGGATGTCTGTGGGCCTCCATTTGTACTCTCGCTTCAGGCTTTGAAAATATTGTGGGCAGGTCTGGACATACATAAAATGTAAGTACACTGAAAGATTGAAAATTTTAGGATGGGATAAAGATACAAAAGGCAAACGCTAACCAAAAGAAATCATAATGGCTACTTTAATATCAGCAAATGGAAAAAAAAACAGACAAAAAAATCACATGCACTTTTTTAAAAACCACATAGCAGGCTCACATTTAGGTTTAAAGAAACAGAGGAAGCAATGCCAAAAATTGGCAGAAGTAAACCAAAATTATATCATTATTTACATCAAAGTGTTAAGAAAATGCAGACATTTCCCCTTTCCTTCTGTTTTTCAAAATGTTTACATTTTTAGATAAAGAAATATAATCAATGCAATTAATGTATTTTCCTCTATTTTTGTCTGTTTATTTATGTATTTTTTTTACTTATATAGAGGTGGGAACAGCTAGAAGTACGGTGGTCTGCACAAGTGTGCAGTGTTGGGAACTGGAGACTCAGGTATTTGCATGGGGATAGAAAAAGAGAGAAAAAAGACGGAAGTACTTCAAAACATGAATGAGAATGCCAATGTTCATTGCAGCATTATTCCCAATGGCCAATAGGTGAAAATAATCCAAGCGTCCATCAAAAGTCAAATGGATAAACATATTGTGATATATCATACAACAGAATATTATTCAACCATAAAAAGGAACAAAGTTTTTGTTGTTGTTATTGTTTCAAGTTTTTATTTAAGTTCTAGTTAGTTAACATATAGTGTAATATTAGTTTCAAGAGTAAAATTCAGTGATTCATCACTTACATATAACACCCAGTGCTCATCACAAGTGCCCCCCTTAACACCCATCACCTATTTAACCCATTCTCCCATGCCTCTCCTCTCCAGAAACCCTCAGTTTGTTCTCTATAGCTAACAGTCTCTTATGGTTTGCCTCCATCTCTGTTTTTGGTTTTTTAAGATTTATTTATTTATTTATTTATTTATTTATTTATTTATTTGAGAGAGAGACAACACAAGCAGAGGGAGAAGTAGACTCCTTGCTGAGAAGGGAGCCTGATGTGGGACTCAATCCCGGGACCCCAGGATCATGACCTGAGCTGAAGGCAGATGCTTAACCAACTGAGCCACCCAGGTGTCCCTCCCTCTCTGTTTTTTTTTTCCTTCCTTCCACATTATTCAACAGTTTTGTTTCTTAAATTCTACATATGAGTAAAATCATACGGTATTTGTCTTTCTCTGACGGACTTGTTTCACTTAGCATAATACACTCTAGCTCTATCTACAGCATTGCAAATGGCAAGATTTCATTGTTTTTTATGGCTGAGTAATACTCTATACACACACACACACACGCACATATCTCCAACATTTTCTTTTTCCATTCATCAGTTGATGGACATTTGGGTTCTTTCCATAATTTGGCTATTGTTATTTTTTTTTTTAAAGATTTTTATTTTTAACTAATCTCTACACCCAATGTGGGGCTTGAACTTACAACCCCAGGATCAAGATTTACATGCTCTACCAACTGAACCAACGAGGCATCTCTATAATTTGGCTATTGTTATTAATGCTGCTATAAACATCGGCACACTTATGCCCTTTTAATCAGTATTTTTGTATCCTTTGGGTAAATGCATACTAATGCAATTGCTGGGTTGTTGGCTAGTTCTATTTTAAACTTTTTGAGGAACCTCCTTACTGTTTTCCAGAGTGGCTTCCCTAGTTTTCATTTCCACCAACAGTGTAAGAGGGCTCCCCTTTCCCTGCATCCTTGCCAACATGTGCTGTTTCCTGTGTTGTTAATTTTAGCCATTCTGACAGGTGTGAGGTGGTATCTCATTGTGGTTTTGAATTGTATTAAAAGGAACAAAGTTCTTTTTCTCCAAGGTTCTCACCAACGACGTGGGTGAACTTTGAAACATTATTCTAAATGAAATAAGTCAGACATAAAATGACAAATATTGAATTATTCCACTTCCATGAAATATCTAGAATTTGCCTGAATTCTTAAAGACAGAAAACAGAATAGACATTACCAGGGCCTGGAGGGAGGGAAAATGGGGAGTTATTGCTTAATGGTTACTAAATCTGTTTGGGGTGATGAAAAATTTTGGAAATAGGTAGTGTTGTTGGCTAGCTACACCATGAATGTAGTTAATGCCACTGAATTGTACACTTATAAATGGTTAAAATGTCAAATTTTATGTTATATATATGTCACCACAATAAAACTGTTTTTAAAAAATGGATGGGAAGGATTCAGTGATACCTCAATCTAGAGGATAAAGGAGACAACTTGGGCAAAAAACCAAGCATTGGTTTGATAAAGAGCTTGTTGGCAAAGATCTCATGTTCTCAGGCTTGAGAAGCCACCAACCAAGATATATAAAATATATCTCCTGCCGGCTGGCCATCAGAGTAGAAGCAGGCCCTGATGTCTCTAATGACAGAATTATTCTACCTGTGAACTGGAAGAGTAACAGGAGAGCTGAGATTATGCCAAAATGAAGAAATAATAGCTAGCACATATTTGAAAAATGTAAGAAATAAAGAGTAGCTCAGAGACATTTTTGAGTAAAAAAAAAAAAAAAAGAAGAGTCAAGAAGAACAGTCATAGAATTCAGTAAGTTAGTTAAAATAAGATAAGGGAATTAAGATGTTTAATAAAAATAGAAGATGAAAAACACAGAAAAACTTGCTAATTAAGAAGGTGATAATTACAATTCTTTGTACTGTATAATTTCTTTTTAGGAAAGACACTTATGTCCAAGTACACCTGTACTGTATATGGACAAGGAATTAGATTTGTTCTAGACATGGACAGAGAACCAAACCACAGAGTGAAGCCCAGAAAATAAAGGCAGAATTGAGATATGTATCTGGACAGGAACCACCCAGTGACCATTAAGACAACCATCATCTCTAACCCTGTCCTGGAAGCCTATATGAGTTTGCCACAAGTTATGCCCCTGAAATAGCTGTTGACAGGTTAGAAGGAATTTAGAGAAAAGTGACCAGAAGGATTAAGGGACTACAGGGAATGATTCGTAAAACTTAAAAATTCTGCAGCACAT
>NC_048219.1:48915489-48943462 GCF_002007445.2 Ailuropoda melanoleuca | reverse complement strand
AGAACTACAAATGGTGGCAGGGGAAATTGATATTTATGACATAGTGCCAAACAGAAATTTTTCAGGTGGGTTTAGTTTAGAAGAAATTACAGTCTTTAGATTGATATATTCATGTATTCAACAAATACTTACTGAACACCCATTCTATATCAGACATTATATTAAAGCCTGAGAATACAATGACAAGAAAGAGGAAAAAAAAAAAAAAAAGCCCTAGCTTCCAAGAGCTGATTGTAGCGCAGGGAAGGCAGACAATTTGAGACAAGAAACAACAATAAGCTGGAATAAGTATTATCACGGGATCCTGGCTATGAAGACAAAACATACAGTTTAGATCTAACCTGGGCTACAAGTCAGGGAAGGCTTCCCTGCAGATATGCTGTCTAAACTGAAAGAATATGCATGCTTGTGACTTTTATTTGGGAAACCATACTGAATAGAGCATACAATAAAAATATTTATTTGTCCCAGGCCTAGACTAAGGATTTAGGACTAAAAGTGCTCGTGAAGAAGAATCGGAGTGCATCTCATAAATATCCCCACCCTCAAGTTTTTATCAGTCATTTGATCATAAACTCACTCCTAAGGGAATTCTTCTCTTGAATCAGGTTCACAGGGTATGGATAATAATATCATTATTTAAGAAATAATAATTCCTTGTCTTTCTATACTTCTATCCTTCACAGCTACTCAAAGAGTACATAGTAGATGTACAGAAGGTTTCAATGATCTGTTGATTAGTGATGGGTTTTAATTTTTTACAGTGTTTTCTCGTCTCCAATCTTCTTTCATCTCAGCATTCACAGGATGGGAATTAGATTGCACTGCCACTTGACCCTAGAGGTTATGGAAAGTCCCCTCTGTAGCAGATGTCATCTGTCCAGGACAGATCTGATGGCAAATGTTCTGTCTTGTAGCCAACACAAATTTCTCATACCATGAGTTATGAAATTTGGTTTGGAAAACATGGTCACCATGTGACAGAAACTTCTGAACAGGGCAATAGGGTTAGCTCCCTTCAGGAGTCCAGGAGATCCTACATCACGCTAAAGGAGAATCATTAAGAGACTGAATATTTTGAATTTAAAATCTATCCACTTTGAAGTTGCTTTGACATCAAAGTTGTTTACTAAGTAGTCAGTGCATGTCATACACACACACGCACACACACACACCAAAAAAGGGCTAAAAAATGCAATTTCAGTTTGAAAGTTTTATAACTTCTAAACTAACACTAGTATTTAATTTACTTTATAGATGAGAAAGATCACAGAAATTGCTTCCTTTTTAGTGTCAATGTCTTGATTTATTGTTTCCTGGTTTCATATTATTATTCAGCACTTGCTTTATTATTTAACCTTTCTTGCTTCTTTGTCTTTTCTCTCCAATTAGATCAAAGATTCTTTGATGGTAGGCACCGTGTTCTTCCTCTAGAATACCCAATTTTGCAACTATGAGGCCTCCAATGAATATTTACTTAGGGCTATGAGTAGTTCAAAAACCCAGAAACAAATTAGCTACAGAACTACGCATTATGATGATTAAAAACATTTCAAATGATGATTCTCAAACTTTAATGTGCACAAGAGTTGTAAGGGAAGCCTGTTAAAATGTAAACTCCTAAATCTCATCCCCACAGAGTCTTGTTTTAAATCATTTCTTCATCTTCCTTCTATCATTATGACTAGTAGTGTAGTAGTAGTAGATCAAATTAGGAAAGATGAGACATACCAGGGCCTTGGGGCTGCACTGATGTTTCTGACAGACAAAGGCTTTACATAAGGTGAGGCAGCTTTGTCCCTCTCTACAACCACCTCTCCCCATATACTCTGCTTTCTTCTTTCCTTCTATAAATACTTGTTGTGTGCTCATTAAGTGTCAAGTATTATTCTAGGTCCTGGAGTTACACTGGTCAATAAGATGTACAAATACTTTGCTATCACAGCACTTAGATTCTACCTGGGGGGTAGAAAAACAATAGAAAAGACAACTTAAAAATTCGTTCAGATATTGTTAACTAGTATAAGGAAAATAAAACAAGCTAATATGATAGAGAATGACTGTTAAGGAGAGAGCTATTTGAAGAGGATGGTCCACAAGAAGATGATGTGATCTGAGGACTGAATGACCAGAAGGAGCTAACCATGTACAAAATCTTGGGCAAGTTTTCCAGGGAGAAGGGACAGCAAGTGCTAAGGTTCTGAGGCACAATGAGTTTTCAAGGACCAGCAAAGAGGCCAGATGCCCAGAAGTGGAAAAGGAGCCAGCTCAGACTCATTAACCAGCTGTGGTCTGGACTTTGGCGTGGGGGTATCTTGGCATTACTCCTTGGGAACCTGGAGAAACACTCCTGGCTCTCAGAATTAAGGAAGGTTATATATTATAACAAATATTATATGGACACTTCTCCTGTTAAAAGCAACCACATCATTGCAACTCTTCACCCATGAAAAATAGTTCATTTTATAATTCCTTTTGGTTGACGATTTGTGATAACAGGGTCTCATCACCATTGGCAGATTACATTTTGTTAGTACTTGAGCACTAAAAATTAGCTCACTTTGATTTTGAGATCCAAATTATCTATCATTGATTGGATGCCTCAAATATTATAAAATAGGGTCTAATAAATGGTACAAACGTATATTTGAGAATTTATATACTTTTTAAAAGGAAGAATACTTATGCTGTAATTCCAAAGTAAGTTATATGGCATGTGCCTTTTTTTCTGGTTTTGAATTATTTTTCAGCTCCTGCATTGACTTGTCCTATCACTCTAAATGGACATCTGTGAATTAATAGCAAACATACTGTTACCTCCAAGCAGTTCCGTTTTGTCTGAGTAACTGAGTGCTTAAGGAAGGAAAGAACCAAGGACAAGCATGTTATTAGTATGTGTAAAATCCATTCCTGGGAGCTAGTACTGAAGCAAGGAGATAGCAGCTCAGCTTGAGACCCCATTGATCACTGCTCTTTCATAAGCCATCTTAGAAAAGGGCAGCCCAGGTGACAAGTGGGCCTCCTGTGATAAGGGCTCCTGTCCACTGGAAATGGGAATCGGCTCATAGTTTCATTTCAAAGGGTCTACCAGATGGCAAATGACTTTTATCTACTCAGACCAGATCNCTCCTGTCCACTGGAAATGGGAATCGGCTCATAGTTTCATTTCAAAGGGTCTACCAGATGGCAAATGACTTTATCTACCCAGACCAGATGCAGGCTGGAAACAGAATACACTCCATGCCCCCTTCCACTCTGCTGGGAGAATTGGAGCTTTTCCCTGAAGGTTGCTTGATTTAGTGTGTGTGCCTGTATGTGCATGTGTGCCGCACGCGTGCGCACACACACCCACATGCTTTCATTTGGTTATACATTATGCTGTATTTCTAAATACAGAAGGTTTCCGAAGCCATGAAAATTGGCTTCTTTGCTTGTTGTCTGGCTTATCTGGTTAGAAATCAGTAGCTCCAAAACTGGGGACCAGAACAGTAATGGCAGAATACAGATACAGTACCTGCAGTGACAGACATTAACAAGACTGAAATGAGCTGGTGAAACGTTTGTGGGAAAAGGTCTGGGGAAAAGGGTTGGCAATGAAGAGAAAGAATCTCTCTAACAGAAAATGAAATGTCTTCATTATCACAAGAAACTCCAAGTAGCCTTCACTTAGTCACACTGGAATTACAATTTCAGCTCACATCGTTTGTGAACGAGGAAGTAGAGAATATGACCATGGAAAGTGATATTTTAAGCTTCAACACACATTGCTCATCACCGGCTTGACTTGCAGCATGTCTTTCAACAAAAGCACACAGTGATTTAATCTCAACAGTAATTTAGTCTGCAGCCGTATGAGACAAGACTATCATTGCAGACAGGCTGTAATTTGAGAAATTCAGGTGCTGGGGATTAGGACCACCTGTTGAATTTAATCTTAGAGCTATAATGTTAATACCATCATGTAACTGAACATAAACACTACATATTTATCAGACTTTGGGACCTCCAGCCATGGAGATGTGAACATTTTCCTAAATGGTATCTGTAACTCTCTCCAGATTCTGTAAATCCACGGCAAGTAAAAAGTCTGTTGGAATTCTGATTCAGTATGCAGTAGCATATGGCTTGGTGGTCATCACACTCAACACATCCTATAATTTTTCTAAAGCCTGATATGAGAGGGAAAAAAGACAGCAATAAGGATATCATCTAGCTACATTATAAGAACAGAAAATCCTGATTTTTTACCCTCCCTCCGCTGTGCTAATCTGGGAAAAAAAAAAATCCGAGCAATGTTCTAACAAATTTCTACCTCTGCCTAAGCAAGACTGTAGGAAGATCTTAAGTAAACCTAAGTAAATAGCAACTTTTGGAGAGGACATGAACACTACATGCACCTCCCTATAGCCATCAGAAATGAAACTTCACCCAATTTCCAGCCAGGTGAATAGCAGCAGTAAAGTGATGACATTTTGAGTAGAAGTTTACATGTGGGTCAGCGGGAAAATTGGTAGATATCCAGCTAAATTCAGGGGACCAGTTGAAACAAGGTCCCCTTTTCCTCTGCCATCTTGCCTTCCTCCCCTCAGTGGGACAATTGGGATAATGCCTAGAGAAAAGGCATAGATTTTAAGATTTGCATTTGTTCTTTTGCTTTGGGGTGGAGTAAACTGTTGAATCCTTGGAGTGTGGAATTTGATGACACGTTGGTTTTCTACGAAAGAATTCCACTGGTATTCATTAGATGTAAAGACCATCCTGGTCACATTTATAATTCTCTTCTAAGAATTCCAAGGACATTCACACATTTATCATCCATATAACACTTCACAGTTTATAAAACCCTTTACTATAGATTATCTCAATTTCTTGTATAGAGTTTCAACATTCCTTTCAAAAAAGGGCTGTTTTTCATTTTAATGAAATAATACTCTGATACACTAAAAATTCAATCCAATATATTTGTGTGAATAAGCACTGTTTTTGAAAACAAACATGAGGGCATCATATTTTGCCTTATGCTATCAATATACTCAGCTGCTATCCATCCAGCAGGAGAACACAGGAAGGAAAGTATTAGGAATACCATCCCAAAGGCAGATCAAAGCTTTCAGCAAATTTACCTTTTGACACCCCATTAATCAAAGTTTCACAAGTGCTATCTAGCCATTTCCACTAAACAACACCATGAAAATCCACCAAGTTCAATATATTCATCATATACCAGTTACACATAAACACCACATCCATCCAGTCAGAAGCCGATGTATAAACTTTTCTAGAACTCTAGCCCTTACAGGTTGCTGGCACATACAAAGAGTGTAATCGATCAACATCTTAAAGAGAAAAGTGAAGCTGTTATTATTGAAAAACTGATGACCCTCTCTACTTTTGATTTCAAGATTCTACCACCAGCCGCCTCCCCACTCCCCAGATCGTTTCCTAAAGAAATCCCTTCTTCTTCTCTGCTTCCCCAAATACTCACCAGTGAAAAGTCTATCTTTTCATAGCGAATTTCCTTAAACCTTCCAGGGCAGTGATGTTTCTCATTTCTGTACCCCAGCAATACTGTTTTATACCTAGCATTTCTTATACATTATACCTATATATCTATCCATCCATCCACATTTCATGGTATGTTGTTTTTTTCCACAAGCATTCAAAGATTCCTAACAACTGGGTCCTGCCTTAAATTTTTACCCTCCAAAATCCTTTTTGCAACATGCATTGCACAAATGAGTGGAAATATTCTGATTGCCACTTAAAAAAAGTTGACTTTTTCATGAACGGTGAAGACCAATCTTTTCCTGCAAAAGGACCACCTGCTAACTAATACTTTGGTTCACAAGCATAAAATCTAGTAATATAAAAAGAGGAATAGCTGTGTGGTTTCAAGAAATCCTCAAGCCTTTATAGAGCAGATACAGAGTGGAATTGTGTTTTAATAAAAACATATTAGCAGCTTCAAATAATGGGGAATAAATTTAAACTGTATTAAAATATCTTTTCAGAATCAGGAAACTTGATTAGAATTCTCCCAGAGGCTTCGCACACTGAAACCAGAGATTTATTATTTGGGGAAAAGGAGGCTCAATTAAAAAAAAAATCCATCTTATTAATTATTAGCCAAGCCATGCAACTGCTTCCCGGAAGGCAGAGAAAAACAGGCCCTCAACGAGGAGTTTCAAGCCAATGGAAGCTGAGTGTGTGCCTTCAGCCTTCCGCGCCTGCCTGGGACCGCTCCCCAACGCTGTGGTAATTCTGCCCGGAGCAATGCGAAGGCGAGATCAGAGCGGAATCTGAGCAGCGGCCGCGGACTGGCTGCTGCTCACCCTCCAGTTTCCGGCGGGCCAATGCTCCCACCGTTACTCGCGCCATCCCGGCCCTCCTCACACCAGGGCGCGACTTGGCGGCCAAACCCGACGCTTCAGGCGCCCAGCACCCACCCGCGGCTGCAGTTCTGGGGACCAGAAGGTACTACTAACAGGGCCGGTTCCTGTTAGGAAATTTGGCATTGGGTCCACTCGTCTCACCCCTATTCCCTGAAAAACTTTACCTCCGACTCCAACAGGAATTCACGCCAGGAAGGAACTATCCCACCCCACCCCAGTGGGTCCGCTCCCCCTTCCAGCCTCCGAGCGGCACCTACTCACGGCGCCTCCCAGCCCCGGGAAAGGGGCAGGCTCAGGTGTGCGGGATCCCCAGGCTGGGTGGCGTGCGCCCTGGCGAGCGAGCTGTCACCTTGTGGTCCCTCACGCCGAGGTATCCGTCCAGCGGCTGCGGTCCCGCGGGGGCCCGGGGCCTCGGGGCGGGGCTGCTCTCCGCCGACGGCTGCGCGCTGCCGGTCGCCGCTGCCTGCTGCTGCTGCGGGGGCCGCTCCTTCTGGCCGCCGAGGCTGCTGTACACGAGCAACAAGCTGGTGCACATGGTGGTGAGCGCTAAACACACAGCCAGACCATGGCGCTGCGGGCGGGCGGGAGAGAGCAGAGGAGAGCCGCTGAGAGCCAGCGCCGGAGGAGCGCGCCGGCGGGGACACGTGCGAGACGGTCAGACGCGCGGGGGGAGGTCCGGGGCAGGCGGGAGGTGGCCCGGGTCCTAGCCCCCCACGCGCAGCCGGGGCAGAGGAGGCACCGTCCTTGCGCGCACGGCAGGGGATGCTCCCGAGCGTAGCTGCTCTCGGCCGTCGCCACCTCCCAGATCTCTCGGCAGAGGGCAGGTGGTGCGCGGCGCCCGGCTACGGGAGGGAAAGCGCGCCGGTGGCGAGGGCAGAGGTGGGCTTGTACTTTGAGGAGGGGCCTCCCTCCCCCAGCTCGGCTGCTGGAACCTCTAGCCCTTGCACCCGGTCCTTCCTGGACCCGCGGGGCTCTACCTCGGCGATTTTTGCAAGTTTGAAATCCGACAAGCAAACCAAGAAAGTCTGCAAAGGTCCCCCCTTGCCCGCCCCTCTTAGTTTCTGCCAGGCTGTTGCTTTTGGGCATCCCCCGTCCCCCGAGCCACGCGCCCACCCCTCCACCGCTTCTCCATCTCTCCGTGAAAGACCCAGACCTCTCGCTTGAGATCCAGAAGCCGAGGCAACCCGAGTTCCCATCCCGGCTCTGGGATTCCGAGCCAGGCAGAACCAGAGAACCTGAAGGGGACACGGAGCAGGTGGAAAGTTGTCCCTTTGTAACAGGCGACCTCGCGGCGCAGGGTTAGGCGCCTCTGGAGCTCTCCGGTGCGCCCCGGGAACGCCGCGCCCGGGGGTCCCCGCCTCTGCCCAGAGGAGTTGCCACAAATGACTCACCATCAGGGTCTTCATTTTGGGCACCTCTTTTGTGAGGAATCCTCACGCACACGCGTCCGGAGCCACTTTTTCTTGGAGGGTTTCCATGGTGGGTGATGGGGGGCGGGCGGCTCTGATTCTCGCCCGGCCGCCGGCCGCGGCTGAGTGGGTAGGAGAGCCGCGGGACCCAAGAAGCGCGGCTGTTGCAGAGATTAGAGACAGAATTAAAACTGAACCGGACCCTCGTAGTCTCTCAGTGATCTATACAACTGCCGCCTGCCGCCGCCTGCTGGGTCCTAAAGACCTCTGCATCCCCCCTTTCCCGCCCCCAAATAATAATCTTTTCAGCCTACTGGAATTTCTGGGGCGAGAGAGTTAACAGTGCCAGTGTACCCACCTATTGGTCCGAGGGCTTATTTATCTTTTATGAAGTCATCAAGTAAAAAGGAAGGAGAACCCAATTGGATTCTGAACATGATAGCCGTTTGAAAATTGGCAAACTAAATTCTGTTTTGTAATTTTTATAAAAACAAGTCAACTGCCCAAATGTCAATAGCCCTATTTATAGTTTTTGCATTTATGTTCATAGCATGGGGAAATCTGTCAGGAAATCATTTTTCAAAAAAATTGTTATTATTTCAGTTGTCCAATTGTAGGCTTTCTGATATCCCCCTTTATTTTATTTTTTTAAGTCCAGTTACTCTCCTGCAACCTTTATATCTAAATTTTCATCTAAATTGTTTAATTCATTTACTTGTTTTAAATATTACAATTTATATTTCTCTCAGAACTTTGAGGTTTCTAGCGTTCATCTAAATGATTTTAAAGTGTTAGAAACATTCAGCAAGCACATCATAGCCGCATGATTAAATGGACCTGTAGCTTCTTCCTAATTGTGAGGAAAGATTTCTGACTGCTAGAGGTAAAACTGCTTACTGCTTATTTTTTAAGACTCCTAAGGACTTTGGTGTTCTCCTTGTATTTGTCTACTGCACTGACAGTACATAATCTCACATTTAGAATGTCAATTAAAATTTTTTAAAAATATTGTCTTATGTTGGGAAATTCACATCGATAGCTTGTTTTAAGGACATTCTCCCCTCCTGCATTGAATTACAAATGGCATTTGTTAAATGTCTAATTTAGTTAAAAACATATTTCTTGTGAAATTGCTCAGTGAGACTAGTTGTCTTATGTATTACTTAACACCTCACCTGTAGCAGCGTAATGTGAAAGATTACATTAAAATGGAAATGATCAGTAGGCCAACTGAACCATAGGCACAATAAGAGCTTTCTCAAGGCCAAAAAAGGCATTACAATCATTTTTTAATCTTCAATAATCCATTGCTCCACTGATGATACAACAGGAACTATTTTTAACTTATGAGGCATCCTTCCATACTTAGTATTAAGAAAGTTAAAATTATTGGTACCACAGTGACTATCCATGCCATGTGTTTGGGGGAAGGCAAGACACACATAGGATTTAGCCTTTTAAGGAAAAACAAAAAATTCAAAACACGGTCCAACATTGCCAGCCTTGAAGCTATTTATTCAATTTGTGCTCTAGGCATGAATAGTACCAGTTGTTAGGGCAGGAAAAGCAGCAGCCAGAAGAGAATCTTATCGGGTCTTGGCAATTCTTTATTGTATGGTTGCACTTGACACTCAAATTAGGGAAACAAAGGACCAACTTGATGAATCACTGCAAACCGATTATCTGTGTTTCTCCAGGGCTCCTTCTGAGATGCTATTAGACAGAGCTCCTGCATTTTTCAGGATCATTCCCCTCCCATTGAGCAAGTTGCCCAGTGACCGATAAAATACTTCTAATATATTTTGCTATGCCAAACAGAGCCACCATATTTATGATTTAAGCTCATGGCAGCATGTTGGACATCTGTTACATGGTATGTCTGACCACATTCATTAGGCTTATGCTTTTTTTTTTCCCCCTCCTGGGATGGCAGTTAGCTAGATGCTAAATCTACTTATGAGATGGCTGGAGTAAATTTAAAAATGTAATTCTGAATTTGATTTAAATAATTTCAAGGTCTCTGGCTTTCAAATATTTCATTAGATTGATGTGATGGTTTTAGGCAGTCTGGCCTGAGATCCAAATGGACAAGGTGGGGTGGGGGAAGGGCAGATGAACCGAATAACAAAAGTTAAAATCCTTGTGCTGTTCAATTCAGTGATCATTTAATTATCACCTGCTATCTAGTGGTTCTATATTCGGGAATGCAGAGATGAATAAGACACAGATCCTTTCCTCTAGGAGCTCACAACTTAGCGTGCGCGCGTGTGTGTGTGTGTGTGTGTGTGTGTGCGCGCGTGCATGGAAAGTGTGTGAGACAAGTCTGCAAGTTGGAAATAAAAGACAGTACTAGAACTTCAACATATATTTATCAAGTGCCTACCATGTTAAGCGCCTGCTCTGGTGAGCCCCTACTATGTGCCAGATGTTGGGGATACCTGGATGAATAGATCATGTGCTGCCCTGAAGGAATTCAGTCTATCCCCAGATAAACGCTATGAACCTTTATGTTCTAAAGAACTATCTAGGAAACAATGAAAATACTTGATTCGTTTTTCAACGTCTGAGTGCTTGCCTATTTAAGATCTAAGGAGTTTGATATTTTAAAGGTACCCACCTGTGTTTGTGTAGCTCCATGCACACTTTTAAGTTAATAATTTGAATACCCAGAAAGAGAAGAAAATAGGCAGCCCTGCAGACCCTTGCTTGACCTGGAGACAAGAAGACAAGCCAATAAAGCTATTTTAGTTCATCTAACTTGTCCAGTTCAATACAAAGTGAGTCGGGGAATCACAATTTGCTTCTCAAAATCCAGGTAGCTGAGATAGATTTCTCACCACTTAAAATTTTGCCACATTTCTGCCTCCAGTGCCATCACATCCAATCAAATAGATTCCTACTTTTGAAAAAAAGAAAGGAAAGGAAAGGAATAGAAATTGAGTGTTCCACAATGTAGGTTATGTAATACACTGAAGGCGAGAATTTATGAAACAAGGCATGTCATGGGGCGACAAGGAGGAGGCAGAATTTGAAGCTCAGAGTGAAAGCAGCCTGTGCACTTGGCCACGGAGGCACCACGAAGCTACTGGAGGAGGCAGAAGGACAAACTCCTGGAAATCCACGAGTGCTGCCTGTGAATCCAAAGTGACCTCTCAATTCAGAAACAAGTATTTCAAACATTTCAAAGATGGATGAAAAGCAGAAAACAACATAATGTAAATTGCATTGGAGGTACAACTCTCCACTTTATGATCTGAAACAAAGAGAAAAATTCTGCTAAGTGCTTCAAAAGCAAAAAGCTTAAGAATGACAGAAAGTCCTAAAACAAATTTGATACTTGTCCATTTGTGTTCCACAGTTTACTGAGTTCTTTTCACTTCATAGGCTGTGCCGAGTGGGCTAGTTGGTTGAGAACAAGTCCTTGGAGTCAAGTATCCAGGACCCAGATTCTCACTGCTCCACTTAGCAGTTCAGTGACCTGGGGTAAGTTACTTATTTTCTTCCTCTGTAAAATGGCAATCATAAGAGTACCTACCTCAAAGCATTGTTAAATAAGATACTGCAAGTGTCAGGAAGAGTACTAACAGACTGTTAATTATTGTTAATAATATTTTATGATTATGATTAATAAACTGGGTTTGAAGGCAAAAGACCAGGGTTTGACCTATGTGGCCAAGAGCTGTATGATCTTGAACAAGGGACTTCAAAAATAGTAAGCAGACTTAGAACTTATCTATAAAATGGATATAACAGAGCCTATCCCACAAATGGTTAAAAGGTTTGTTAAGACACTGTGTATGTGACTACTTTGTAAACTGTGAAATTCTGCATAAATTAAGATAATAGTCATTCATTCATCCATCAAATATCAATTGAGCATCTACTGTGTGTCAGGCATCATTCTAGGCCCTGGGGTTGTGACCAAAAGATGCAAGGACTCTGCCCCATAAGGCTTATATTCAAGCTAGGGCAATAAACCAATAAAATAGAATGTCAGGCACTAGGGGAAAAAAAGCAGAGCAAAGCAGTTAGACTGGGGTGGGAGTGTATGTGCTGTTTTAGTTAGGATGCTCGCATTTGCACAGACATTTGAATAAAGTCAGGGAAGAAGGACCCATGAGGCTGTCTGGAGGAAGAATAGTCCAGGCAGAGGCAACAGCATGTACAAAGGCCATGAGGTAAGATCTTGACTGGTATATTGAAGAGACAGCAAGGAGGTTGGTGTGGCTGGAGAAGGGAGCAAGAGAGAGAGTAGGGGGGCCGGGTAGGGGAGGAGGGAACAGAGGTAGTCCAGTAGGGAACAGATCGTCTCGGGCCTCATAGGCCATGGAAAGGACAGGGTGAAGGAAACCCACTGAGGGTTTAAAACAGAGGAAGGCCATGGATCGTTAATGTTTTGGAAAGGTTACCTGGCTGCTGTGCTGAGAATAGTTCTGGGGGAGCAAGAGTGGAAACACTGTGATCCCTTAGGAAGCTCTTGTAGTAGTCTAGGTGGAACGACATCATCGTGCTCTTAGGAACGACTGGCTTCGGGATTTGCCTTGGGGAGAACTGCGGGAAAAGCAGTTTGGGATGACTGAGAATGGCGAATTTGGATTTAGATGTACTCGTATACATGGGAGTTCAGGCATGATGCTGGGCTCAGAGGCATGAACTCAACATCACAGTTCATGAAAGGGTGAGGTCACCTAGGAATGAGCAGGCACACAGAAAAATAAAGGTCACAGGCCTGAGGCCTGGGAGCTCTAAATTTCAGATGCCAAGAACAGGAGGCATCATTACAGTGATAATACTGAAAGACAATAAATGACTATCTGAACTTGTTAGGTGGCTGATTATTTTCATTTTGAATGGATTTTCCATTCCAAGCCAGTCAGTCATTTATGTACTCAAAGCACTTTTCAAATTCTGTGATCATATCAGGCATATTCATTTACCTGTTTATTGTTCATCCTTTCTTCTAGATCATAAATTTTCTAGAACTGGAACTATGTCCTATTACTGTTTATATACTACAAGCCTGGCATGTAACTGAGGGTAATAATACGAATCACTAACATTTATTTAACCCTTACCATGTGCAAGCACTAAGTCTAAAAGTTTTACATATATTAGCTCCTTCAGTCCCCACAATAACCCCATGAGGTAGGTACTATTACTATCCCCGTTGCACAGATGAGTGAACTAAGGCACTGAGAGTCATTTGTGCAGTCACCCAGATCCTGAGTGGTAGCATTGAACTAAATAAATGTTTGTTAAAACAATTAATATTTGTTAAATTATAAAGGAAGAGAAGCTTTGTGAGAGTTCCATAGCCAAGTTCCTCTGCTGAACTGTAAATTGTTGTGATTTATAAGAATATAGTTTACACCCAATCTGTAGGTAATACAACCAAATGCAGTTCCTTGTTTTTTGATGTATTTTTGGCTACTTTTATTTTTTCAAGATATATTTTACATACAGTAAAATACACAAAATCTGAGTGTACAGTTTGATGAGTTTTGACAGAATCTTGCACCTATTAACCACCACCACCATGAAGATATAGATCATTTCCATCATTTCAGAAAATACCCTCATGCTTCCTTTCAGTCGTACTAACCCCACCCCATTAGCAAACAGGCAGACATTATTCTGATTTTTATCACTATGGATGAACTTTGCCTATTCTAAAACTTAATATGATGGAAAACATACAGCATATCCTTTCAGTCTGACCTCTGTCACTTAGCATATTATTTTAAGGTTTATCCATGTTGTTCAGTGCCTTTCTAGTCTACTGTATTTTATTAATGAGTACGATTTTATGGTGTGAGAACAACACAATTGTTTTCATTCATTCTTCTATTAATGAACATTTGGTTTGTTTCCAGTTTGGGGCTCTTAGGAAGGAATATACTAAGAATGTTCTTGTCTTTCTGTAGATATACAGTTTCATTTTTCTTATGTGAATACCTGGGAGCAAAATGGTTGGGTCATGTGATCGGTGTACGGTTAACATTAGGAGAAATTGTCGAACTGGTTTCCACAGTGGTTGTACCACTTTGTATTTTCACCAGCAGTGAATGAGAGCTCTGTTTGTTCGACATTGACATCTGTTTGTCAGCACCTGGTGTGATCAGTCCTTTCAATGTCTCTTTGCTTTCAGAGAATTTTTGAGATAAAGAAATCCTTGCGTAGCACCCAGGATCCTTCCTTTCTCTGTGTCCACTATTCCCTTTTAATCTCATCTTCTGACTTTCTACACAGGAACACTTCAAACTAGCCATAAAAACCTGTTCCTTGAATTTACGGTATTTATGGCCAGTGAGCTGAGCCTTTGAACAAGCTGCTCTCTATCGGGTTCCCCTTTCACATCTCCGCCTGTGTCCTGTCCGCTGGCACCCTCACTTTCTGAGGCTGCAGTGGGACTGCCAAGTCTCCTCCTTTAGCTCAGTTAAAAGCACAGGCCTGGACCCACACAGGCCAGATTTGGTCCAGCCTCTGACTGAAAAGCAAGCCCCAGATCACTCTTCTCAGTCTCCTCATTTGTAGTAGGCCAAGAGTAAAATCTTTCTAGCACAGAGAATGATTGTGCAGACAAAATATACCAACATATGTAAAGTGTTCACCACCATTCTGATTATACAGTTGGATCAAACAAAAAGTATGTTTTTCATAGCAGACTGCCTGTTTGGTATAAAGGGAGGGACCTCCATTCTCAAGTGTTTATTGAGCTTATAGTACAAATAATAATTAGGATGTATTGTGTACCTGCCATCAGGCATTATGTTAATTATAGGTATTGGCTTATTTAATCTGTAATGATGTCATCTCCATTTTACAAGCAAGGAAACTGAGATACAGAGATGTGAGATCACTTGCCTAAGGTCACATGGCTAGCAAATGGTGGGACAAGAGTTGCCCAGGTCCATTTGACTGCAAGCTCTCCCCTCATAATGTCCACACTCCACCGCTTTCTCTATGATCTGACTCTAGGCCAAGCCATCCACTAGAAGCTGCAGATGCAAAGAGGGAGAAGGCATGGCCCTCACTGCAGAAGACAAACCCATGAGCAGCTAATTATAACTCAGTGTATGAAGCATAAAAATTAAGTTATAAGTGAAGAGTTAGAGGGGACACAGACGAGGGACAGGAGACTTTATGAGAGTGGTTCAACCATGATTCGTGGCAAAGGGAAATGCTTAGTTGGTTTTAAAGAATCATTAGAAATAGGCTAGGAGAAGGTCAGTGCCCCCAGGCAGAGAGGGCAGCATAAACAAAAGCATGGAAACATGGAACCTCATGTTATGTACTAGGAACAGGCAAGGAGTCTATGGGTGAGGCAGGGAGTTCTCAGAACCAGGGTGGTTCTGTACAGTTGAACAGGTTGTGCAGTGCAAAAGGATGCACATTGAAGTGGGCATCACACATCAGAGACACTGCAGATTTGTGTATTATTTTGTCAAGTTCCTTGAAAATGACCATCAAGCGTCTTGCTCTACAGACACCAGAGTATTACAACAATTTTCTGTTAGATAGAACTAAAGTGGTACCAGTAACAGAAGCCTTTTAAAATTTGCACACTAGTGCTGTTTGGGCTGAGAGGGGTCTGGTCAGAATTACTTTCTAGTGGCTGTCTCTGGAGACGGTGAGAAGGATGGATTTGTCGGGGGAAGGACTAGAGCCAGAGGGAGCAGCCAGGATAATGTTGTGGAAATCCAGGTGAGAGATAAAAGCTTCAGCCATAGCAGGGTGGGTCAGATGGATTCAAGAAATTCTTAGGCAGGTATTATGTTATAATGGCTAATGTGGATCAAATCCTAACTATGCAGAAGAGGATTTATAGGTACAAAGCCAGGCTTTTTCCATGCAAAATAGTGTGTATAATTCTGGCCACACTTCAAAATGATATAGTATAACAATAAAAAAAAAAAAAGGCTTACATCTTGTCTTAGTTTGGGTTCTCTCAGAAGCCTACCCCGGGATCAGGATCCGTGTGCAAGTATTTCTTTGGCAGGTGAAGAAAACCCCGCTGGAGGGAGTAGGGAAGTGGCACAAGAGGGGAAGGCAGCCAATCAATGGCACATCATCAAACAAGTTACTACTGTAGACGACTGGGGCTCAGTCCTGCTGGGGAAATTCTGACGGTTCGTATAGCACTCGGGCCTTGGTTATTCAAGCCGAGGGCTGAGGGAGTGGTGCTATTTGATTGTTTGAGGGCTGCGCTGGGCATGGAGCGGGCGGCATTGATGCCTTGGCACAGGCTGCCGGCTGCACAGGTGGTGCAAAGCAGGCGGGCTCTGGAGGCAGGAACAACCCCTCAGGCAGAGACGTGCAGGTGCTGGAGCTTGAAGTCTCCAGTTCGCACCCAAGTGGCAAAGGCAGGGGATATGGGCGGGGCAGCCACAGCAATTGCCATGCTTGGAAATTGCTCTTTAGTGTTTTCAAAGGATTCAAATTCCTTATGTCATTTGAACCTCCCAATAACCTTGTGAGGTAGAAAAATGGGTGGTTTCCAACTAAGGCTGGAAATCTCTTATTCCTTCCTGGTCACTTCTTCCTGCCTCCTCAGCTGCTATTTCAGACAGAACCATCTCTTGTCAGGGTCTCTCCTTTTCTCTTCACTTCTGATCTGTTTAGATGTCTGTCTCCTGGTGGAGATGGTGAGCAGTTGAATTTAGAAATGTTGTACAGTTCACCTTCGTTTTCCCAGATATTGAGAAACAGCATTGAAGTACCTATGCTTAGTAAATGTAGTTGGGTGGATGGATGAAGGATTATTATCATCACTGTTTGAACTTTGTTAAAATTGGGACAGAAGAGAGTGAAAGCAACGTACTCAAAGTCACACAGCCACTCGCTGAGGCAGGACTTGAACTCAGCTCTTATACTTTTCTCTGGGAAAATCTTACTGCAACCACATAGCTTAGTGAGGGTGGACATGGTAAAACTTTGTTGGAGATTCCTAAGCCCCACTGACCTATAAAGTTTGGAGTATTTGAGGGTAAGTCAACAATCATGAAGGAAGACCAGGAAACTTCAATAGCGGGAGCTTTTTACATTAGGAGGTGATTTTTGTTTTAGTATTTGTAATACTTCAAAGTAAAATGGGGAAAGATAAATAGGGGCCAACACTGTGACCCCATAAAAGGAAACACATCTTTTCTCCAAACATAAAGGATAAAGGACTATCCCTGCAGGACCTGAGGTAGCAATCTAAGAGCCCAGGGCAGATGCCTGCTGCGAAGCTCCCTGTGCTCCCGGCTAACCCAGGAGGTCAAGGGTGACGCTGGGCCTACGTGGAAGGCAGATTTTTTTATTCTTTTAACGCAGCGTACAACATAAGGGGTAGCAGCTGCAAGAGGGGAAACCAGTTAAGGAGTTTTCAAAATGAATTTATAAGTGCATTCTTGAGGGTCCTTGCAATGTTTCTGCTAATGTAAAAGGCATGACTGATCTAGATGAATCTTTCTGCTTCTCTTCCCATGCTAATTTATATCGTTCTGTGTCTTCTTCCCTTTGTTTGGAAATGATGCATATGCCATTTAAAATAGCTGATTTTATTTAAGCAGCTTCGGAATGTTAAACTTTTAAAAAGTCAACATAAAAAAAAAAGTCAACTTGAGCCCCATGTCCTCACTGAAAGCTATATTTGTGATTTTCAAATTTCTTTTTATCTGTGGACTTCACCTACACTTCACCTCTACGTAAAATAAAGGGTATAGGCTCCACTATCATCTAGATTTGCATTTGAATCCCAGCTCTGTCTTTTATGGACTATGAGTTTGAGCAAGACATGGAATCTCTGTAAGCCCCACTTGTCTCATCTATGCAAGGGACAGTAATACTGTCCTCCTCAGAGGGGCCATTTCAAGGATTTAAATGAGGTAATGATGACAGCACCTAACACTCACATGGCATTTTCTGTCTACTTAATCCTCATAACAACCTTCAGTTATGTACTATTGTTATGTCCTTTTACAAGTAGGAAAACTGACACGTGGATAGGCAAAATATCTTGCCTAAAATCCAGTTACCCAGTGGCAGCATAAATATTTGGACTCTCACATACAATGAAATTTTTAAAAACCCAGTACTGTTGTTCATCATTGTTGTTAAAATAATATCTTACCTGGAGGCTCACTGTACGAATTAAAATTGGAGCTTTCCCGGTTGACAGAGAGGTGGGGAGATCTGGGGATCTGGGGAGCCCAGATCTCTTCTTCCTCCCTGAGGCGGCCATGGAGGCATCTCCTCAGAAAACAAGCATAACTAGGAAACCACTGGCCTTCCTAACGCTGGTAGAGAAAAACAAACATTAATAAAACATGAAAACAAGCTGGTGGATACCTACACGTGTTCTGTTTGTTTTGCCTTGTATGTCTTATTGGATACTTCAGAAGTAACTACCCCCCCTGTTGTTTCTCAAATAATAAGCCATCGCACTTCCTGAGATGACAGACGAGAGCTGTGACAACGGGTTTTGTGGCTTGCTTTTATGAAATCCTGACGAGGGTATGTCAGTGGCTAACCAGATAATTTTGCATTGAAATTTGCACTTAAATAACAACCTAAGTTGGGTTTTTTTTTTAAAAGATTTTATTTATTTATTTATTTAAGAAAGAGCGAGAGAGCAAGAAAGCATGAGTGGGGGGAGGGGCAGAGGGAGAGGGAGAAGCAGACTCCCCTATGACGAAGGAGCCCGACAGGGGGCTCGATCCCAGGACCCTGGGATCATGACCTGAGCTGAAGGCAGATGCTTAACTGACTGAGCCACCCAGGCACCCCAACAACCTAAACTCTTTGAAAAAATATTCATTCAGCAAATACTGACAGAGTGCAAAGTATGCGTAGGACATGGCTCTGGTATTTAAGGGTTGCTCGTTGGGCTGAAGGTACTGAAGTAGAAAGCCAGCTGTATATGGTTCTACCTCGTCCTCCTCAGTCATTTCCCTTGGCCCCCCCAGGAGCCCCCTGCCCGTTTGTTCCCTGCGTGCAGTGGATGACCTTATTGCACCATCTCAACCCAGACACTGGTGTCTGTTTCCACATATCCATATGTGTTCGGGAATGTTTCTATCCTGTCTCTCTGTAGAAACAGGAGTCATTTGATTCTCTATTTTCAGAGCCTCCCATCCATCCCCTGCCAACCAGGGCTAATTCCTCATGTGAATTTATTTCCCTTTTCAAGTCAGATAGATGGCTGGGATTTCCTTCCACACGATCTCTCTGAAGGGACAGGGCTAACGTGCACAGTGCCTAACTTGCAAGATCAAGAAACTCGTTTTACACCTGGCACAGGCCCTGGCACATAGTAGGCCATTGGGTACATGTGATTTCCCTTCCTCTTTAAAAACACGGTAGTTGGAATTATATACCGTGAGATCATTTACAATTTATGCATTGTTATACATCAGTGCTTAAATATATGGAGATCACTTCTTCCTGTTGTAAGTTATCATCAAATAGAATTTATGAACCCTCAGATTCACGGGGTTGGGACGAATGGTATAAAATTGAGGCAATAAAGCTCCATTCTGCACTTTTGCTCAGAACTTCTTTCACACACATTTTTTAACCTAATAATAATATTTCACAGTTGTAAAACTTTTTTTTTTTCAACTTGGACATTTGCTACTGTGGTTGGCGTTGTCTCATGCTTGCATTAACTGGTCATATGTACCAATGAGCTGAGTCTTAATTTTCCATATATAAAATTTGGTGCCTGGATTTATATATGTTATAAGTGGAAAGGCTAATTGAAAAGTGATAAGATTGGAATCTAAGGGACTTGATATGCAGTGGCTTCTAGGACTAATTAATTAATTAACTGCTTCACTTATCATGCATTTACTGAGAAACTGCACTGTGACATGCAGCATGCTAGATGCTGATAATACGGAGATGGAAGTTTCTCAGGAAGCTCATAGGCTGCCAGTAGAGATAATTCAATAAGGGATTGCAGCGTGGTGTATGGAAAGTGCCATAGTAGCGACATGTCCGTGGTATTGCAGTAGTGAAAAAGGAGGAACAATCAACTCATCAACTTTTAAAATGTGGGTTTTAATATCATTTAGGTATAATGAGGCCAACCAATCAGAAAATGATTGCCATTGCCAAATACTTTGTTATACTCACAGATCCCAAAGAAGGGGGCATGCCATATCACAGAAGGCTCATGGGAAAGAACCAGGATTGGTCAGAAAGTGGAGAGAGGTGGGGATGTGGGCAAGAGACTTCCATATGGTTGAGCAAGGCAGGGTCACCAAGTTTAGGATTGGCTAGTTGAGTAATTTCAGTGGACTCTGGGCCAGAAGGGCTCTCCCTTGTTATGTGGTACCTGGTCCTGGGGTGATTAGGGCAGGTAGGTGATTGCTGATAAAGAAGAAAGTTGTGGGTATGGACTCTGGATTGCCTTTCACCTGCAAAAGGCATGTTCCTAGGCTAGTTGTTTGCTCTCTAGGAATTATCTAA
Source organism: Ailuropoda melanoleuca (assembly GCF_002007445.2). NCBI lineage: Eukaryota > Metazoa > Chordata > Mammalia > Carnivora > Ursidae > Ailuropoda > Ailuropoda melanoleuca. The sequence continues at coordinate 48,923,205 of NC_048219.1, read as the reverse complement.
TCCTTACAGGGATAGTCTTCCATGGTAAGCAATTCCTCATATATTAAAGTATCAAAACATAAAAAAGAAAAAACTTGGATAATACAACTGTGCGGGGCCAGGACAGCTAGGAAAACAGGTCAAAAACAAGAGGACAAGAGCTTTCTGGGCAAAAGGTTCAGCTTATGAAAATGCCCAGGGACAGCGGAAGCATGTTTTTAGTTCAATGTTTGGAGTCTGGAGAGGGGATGCAGTATGAGCAATGGGGTTAGGGGGATGATGTAGACAGGAGCCAGTTCATGAAGTTTGCCTGGCTAAGGAATTTGGACTTTTTATGAAAAGTAGAAGGAATAACTGACAGGTTTTACGTAGGAGGGAGACAGTGATTTCAGTTTACTTCTGTTTGGTAAAAATCTATGCTACTAAATCTGTGCTACTTAAAAATTAATGAGATTTCACATCTCATCTTTGTAAGATAAACAACGTGATATGTTTAGTACTTTCAATGATGATGTAAAGCATGTTTACTCTTTCTTTCTTTGGGTTATAAATCCTTGGTATTCTCTTTCCAGTACCCTCCAAGCAGGCAGGTAGTACAGCAGAGAGTATAGAGTGATAAGGCAGTAATTAAAGGACCAGTGTGTTGGTTAGTTCATTGGCTGAGTCACCTAACTTCTCTAAAGAGAGGCCTAGTGGTTAAGACCATCCAGACAGTGGGTGGGTGTGAATCCTGTCTCTCTACTTGCTATGTGACCTTGAGCAAATTATTTAACTTCTGTTTCAGTTTTCTTTTATGTAAAATGGAAAAAAATAAGAATACTTATGTCATAGGATTGAAAAGATTTGCATTCCTCACCCATCATGCCTCTGTCAGCAAACCAATGCCTTATGTAGGGTTATGATGGTCTATGCAATATTAGACCAATAGGTACACATCATAACAAGATAAAGGGCAATGGGATGATGCTTATGGAAATCACCGGTGCTGTCATATTCCTCAACCCTCAGAAGCAGCAACTCTTGTATGGTGAAGGAATGGAATATAGAAGACTATTGTTCTTGGTTAAAGTCAAAAATCCTATAAAGCTAGTGTGCTAGCCTATAGGTTGCTCTAAGTCAGAGATCAATATATGGGCTGTTTTCCTCCTACTACTTTCTATGATCAAGGTATAGACTTTTCAAAACCAACAGCCAGAGTGGACTGGTGACTATTATGATTATATCTAATGCCTCCTAGCCACATTTATGCTTCCTGCCTTTATGAATCTGGGTTCTGTTTCTCACCGGGAGATATAATTGTTCCCATGAAATGGAAACTGCTAATTCTGCCTTGCCTTTTCAGATTCTTCATGCCATGAGGCAACTACCCCATGGCATTGTATTTCAGTTGGGCTGGTTGACCCAGGCTAGCAAGGCAAAGGAGGGTTGCTACGTAAAAGAGGGAGAAATAAGGATGGAAACTGTAGATGCCCCATGGAATCTTAATGGAAGACTGTCACAACCCCACATAGGCAGGTCTGCTAAGGGTTCAGATTTCTCAAGAATGAAAGCCTGTGTCAATGAACTTGGAAAAGAACCCAACAAATGAGTTGATGGTTCAGGAAAAGGAATACAGGCTGTGTACAGATGTATTTCCTTCCTTGCTATTCTATAGAGATGACAAATAGATGCATGGATGGATAGATAGATAGATAGATAGATAGATAGATAGATAGATAGATAGATAGACAGACAGAGGGATGGGGTGGATGGGCGGATGGATAGATGGATGAATGAATACATATATGCATACGTATATATATATATGTGTATACATAGTAAAATCTCACCTTGACATAAAAATTGGAGACTAAAACTTAAAAAACTAAAACTAAACTTAAAACTTAAACTAAACTAACAACTAAACTAAAACTAAACTTAAAACTAAAGCTAAACTTAAACTTAAAAAACTAAAACTTAAAAAAAGTTTGTTATAATGATATTGGTGAAAAGCAATATCTAGAGTTGATCTTTCCTTTCAGGAAAGGAAATATTTTCAATTGTTAATTATATAGGAAATAGTACAACTATTACAAACAGAATATGTCCTATATACAGAGCTAGGAAAGTCCCAAATGATTATAAGGTAGTTAAGCTTTCTCCTAGCCTACACAGGTATTTTAGCCCAGCCCAATTTTGGAATAAGAGCGGAGTGGAGGACAGGAGTCAATACAATCACATTACATTGCATTGGCACAGTCTTCTTTTTGTGGGGAAGGTATGAATGTATTTTTGGTTTGATATGGTTTCATTATTTTACCTGATAAATGTATTGCATGAATTAAGTCTTAAAGATTATAGAGGTATGTTTTGTTAGTTTTGTTGCTGCCCATAATCCATTTTCCTCTGGGTTTTTTGTTTGTTTGGTTTTGGGTGTTTTTGTGGAAAAATTACCTTTCTTTCATTCATGTCTTTAAATGGCACTCTCAGTCAGGGGCCCTGCCCTTCTTTGCCAATAAGTGAGTTCGAGACCAGGTACCCACGTCCTTGGCCAATAAAAGTTTCCCTCCCAGGACTTGAGAGCTTGAGCAGAGTGGTGTAAAGATGGAAACAAAATCTGATTGAAGTGGACTCATCCCCATTGTGAGAGCACCCATGATGGATTCCTTCCAACAGAATATCTGGAGCTATCTTGGTTCTTGCTCCTTCTATAACTGATTCTTCTAACATTCCTCCCATCTTGTGCACCATCCTTAATTCTTCCAACAAATTCATTTTGTCTTGTGTTAGTCACACACTTGGAATCTAATAACCCTAAGTCAGAATGAAAAAGCTTTTAAAGAAGGTAGGAGGGGGAAAGATAGTTACTCCTGACACAAGGAAGATGTGAGCAAAGTAATGGTAGTCTCAAATAGCATGATGAGTCTGGATAACCTCAAGTAGCTCAGAACAGTCAGTACAAAATTAATCCTGAAGGGGTTTTTATGCTTACCGGGTGATTCTCAATATGTGGGCCGTGGATCTCTAGGGTATGAGTAGTCTAAAACTCAAAGTCAGTAAGAATCCATATGTAACCAAAGCTCATCTATAGATTAAATGAACATCAATGGAATTACTATTATGATAATCTGTGAAAAAATTTAAAATATGAGAGGTCTTACCATGGAAATGGCAAGGAACAACTGTTCTAAGCCAACAGTTCTCACCTGTAGAGCAGTTAACAAACTCACCTATCATGTGCAATTTGATACTGGTATCAGTTGAAATGTCAAGATTAATAGGTGCATTGCTTCTTTTATAAATTAGAGTAGAGTTAAGGCTGTCCTTTCTATAAATCCATCTTGTCTACTTGCATTCTCATTTGTTTTCTTGAATGGGAGAGAACGTAGTGGAATTTTCACTGCTGCTCAAGAATTGTATACAAATCATCATGTGTTGTCTCAGTCACAGAGCATCGTGAGCCATGGTCCTGATGTGACATTGATGATTATAGAGGTGATGTATTGCGTGGTGTTTGGGAGTTGTAGTTCTATCATTACTTCCTCATTTTACCCATGAGCATATTTATTATTTATTTCTAAAAAAATCAAAGTTAACGTGAAAGTTAACAGAAAAGAACACAAAAATTCCTGTGTTTCCTTCATTCAGACTTCCCAATTGTTAATATTTTACCACATTTACTCTTTCTCCTCTCTCTCTTTATATTTCTGTGGTATTCTTACAAAGAAATGAATGCCTGTGTCTGGTCTTAAGGAAACTGGATGGACCCAGACTATGTACTTAATTGTCCTATCTCTTTAAGTCTCCTTCAATGTGGAATAGTTCTTCATCCATAATAGTTTTAAACAGTGCAGGCCTTTCATTCTATAGGGCAGCATTGCTCAAGACATGAACCATGTATGTATTTTTTTTTAAGTCAACTCTATGCCCAATGGAGGGCAAAACTCACAATCCTGATATCAAGAGATGCATGCTTGGGGCACCTGGGTGGCTCAGTCAGCTAAGCTTCTGACTCTTGGTTTCGGCTCCAGTCATGATCTCAGGGTGGTGAGATTGTGCCTCCGTGTTGGGCTGCGTGCTCAGCAGGGAGTCTGCTTGATAGCCTTTCTCTCCCTCTCTATCTGCGCCTCCCCCTGCTTGCTCATGCTCTCGCTCTCTAAATAAATAAATAAACAAAATCTTAAAAAAAAAAAAAACAACAAACAACAATGAGATGCATGCTTTACAAACTGAGCCAGCCAGGTGTCCCTGAACCACACATATATTTTATACTTTTCTAGTAGCCACATAAGAAAAAGTAAAAATAATCAGGTGAAATTAATAGTAATAATATACTTATTTAGTCATTCAAAATGTTATCATTTAAAAATGTAATCAGTATAAAAATTATGTATTTACATTCTTTTTTTCATACAAAGTTTTTGCAATCCAGTGTATATATAGCACATCTCAGGAGTAGTCACATTCCAAGGGCTCAATAGCCACATATGGCCAAGTGGCTATCATACCAGACAATGCAGTATTAGCATGGCCCATGGTCTGGGTCCACTTAGTGTTTCCTCATGACCAGGCTCGAACATGGATTCTTCGCAGGAACAAAGTTGTGCTCTTGGTGGCTTATCACATCAGAAAGCACACATTGTTGAACTGACTCATTCCTGTTGATGTCAACCTTAGCCATTGGTCATGATGGTGGCTCCCAGGTTTCTCTACTGCACAGTTACCCTTTTTCTTTTGGTAATTAGTAAGTATTTATCTTGTTCCTCATCAAACCATCACCCAGCCTTACTTTCAGGACAACTCTGCCTAAGTCAATTGCCAATATATTGATTGCCAGCAGGTGTTTTCTATTCCTATCATTCATCTATCTTTATTAGTTGGATTTCTATTATAAGGGATAACTTCTTCTTCTTCTCCATTCATTCATATATATCAGTGTGAACTCATGGATTTTTATTTTATTCAATAACAGATTTTAATGAGTATTTATTTTGCTGCTTATAATTTCTGAGATTTAACCAGTAGAAACCTCTTCTAGCTGGGCTCTCTGTTGCTTTGACATATCTTTGTCATTCTTTGAGCATTCCTTAAATTCTGGTCAAATAAGGTATTCCAGGTTTGGCTTGACTTTTCCTTGATTCACCATTGGAATTAGTTATTTTCTCAAGGAAACCTGGTTCCTGCTAATGTAGAATGGTATTTAGAAACCAAGATTTTGATGTGTGTTGTGCTTATTCATACTAGGTCACTGGACAGAACTAAGATATAAGCATATCCTTTTAAAATTATATATGTATATATACAGGTACACTGATATTTATTTAAATCCATATTAAAAAACCATGAGTTCACACTGATACCTCCAATTCTGATCCAGCACCATAGAGATCTATCTAGTCTTTCCCTCTTCTATATTTTTAATCCTTTTTCTGACATTGAAAAACTTGGTTTCCATTATTTTGAGTATATGTGTTTATTCAATCCTGCAGCAGGTTACCATTGTGTAGACCATGCTTTCTCTTTGGTCCTGAACCTCATTGCTGCCTCCTTGGCCTTGTTGCTGCCTTCTTGGTTCCACTGTCACCTCCTCTATACCACTGCCTCCCCAGTCCCCCAACCTGCAGTCACCTCCTTGGCCCTGCTGCCGGGACACAAAGAAGAAATGCTTCCTTTATTAAGTTAGGAAATCAAGCATAGACTTAGCCTTTTGGGATAATGGCAGATTACATGTTTTGAAAAGCTCTCCCACTGATAACACATGGGTGGTGGATAAATTAAAATCAAACAACAAAGAAGAACTTTAAATACATTACTAAATATGCAAGGAAGTAAGAGAAATTTTGAAAGGCCAATAACCCCCTAAAACATAATAAATAAAATAAAAGTAAAAATCACAGTAATTTGGAACTGAAACCAGAGTAAAAGCATACACAGGAAGCTGGGCTGGCCCGGGCATGGGAAGGGAGAGAAATGCAGTTCCCAGTAAAACAGAGCTTTGAAGACTGGTGTCACATACAGAGATGAGGAATACTGGGTGTCAGGCCTGTGCAGTGTGGGCAGCTCAACAGGTCAATCCCACGTACGTACATCTGGGACACCGTAAGGACCCACACTCTCACTGAGAATTGGGGCTAGAAATTGAGAGTGAAACTGGCCTGTCCCTGCCAAGCAGAAAAACAGAAGTATCTCCTGAGAATTTGCTACCATAGATCTACTTTGTGTAGTGTCTAGGGTTTAAATTTATGCTACCTCTGTGGCCAGGCAAATATCAAGCCAAGACATTAAATTAAACTGGGTCTGGCATCTGAAGCTTTTGCAAATTTGAAGATGGAGAAAGCCATCTTAAATTTAGGCTCCTTAAATTCCCCAAGATTAAGTTCAGGCAAATATGAGCTCATGATTAAAAAAAAAAAAAAAAAAAGCAAAAAAGTGAAACTTATCAAAGATATGAGAAAACAAGCCACTATGTTTAAAAACCAGCAGAAACAACCAATCAAAGATTTGGACTCAGGGAGCTGCAGGGATTTGGATTATCTGATATAGAATAGAACATACCTATGTGTGAAGAATCAAAGAAATGAAAAAAAAAAAAAGCAAACAACAAAATACTATCAAAAACAACCAGAAATATTTAGGAAAAAAATATAGAATCATTGAAATTACAAATAGCTCAAAAGAATCCAGAACTCTGAAACTGCTGGTGGGAGTATAGATTGGTAAAAATACTTGGGAAAACTGGCTGTGTCTATTAAACGCAAATGTCTAGCAAACCCTTTGATCTCACACTCTAAGTACAAACTCAGTAGAAGTGTGGGTTTATGTGCATCAAAAACATGTCCATAGCAGCATTATGTATGATAGCCCCCACCTGGGAACTGCCCACATGGCCATCAACAACACACGACACTGATAAAGAAATTATGGTATATTAATACCATAGAAAACCATCTGGTAATGGGAATGAACAAACTATAGCCACACAAAATAATATGTGAGAATCTCACAAAGATCATATTGTGTAAAAGAAGTCAGACTAAAAGAAGATACTTAATGATGCCATTTAAGTAAAGTTCAAAGATAGACAAAACTAATTCATGCTGTAGAAGTCAAGATAATAATCACTTTTGGTAGGGGTTAGTGACTGAAAGGAAGCATGATTTGCTTTGAAGGAGTGGGTTAATATTTTTGGATCTGGGTGCTGGTTACAGAAACGTGTTCTGTTTATGAAACTTTGCATGTTGTATATTTAGGATATGTAAGTGTACTCTTATGAATGTATGTTGTACTTTAAAGATTTATTTATTTATTTTAGAGAGAAAGAGAGAGAGAGAGCAACAGGGAGGGGCAGAGGGAGAAGGTGAAAGAGTCTTAAGCAGACTCCATGCTGAGTGCAGAGCTCCATGCAGGGCTCACTGTCACGACCATGAGATTGTGACCTGAGCCCAAACCAAGAGTAAGATGCTTAACCAACTGTGCCACCCAGGTGCCCCGTATGTTGTACTTTAATAATAATTAAAAAAAAGAGTATAAAAGTAATTCTACCTTGGAGAACCTGGGTGGTTCAGTTGGTTAAGTGTCCTACTCTTGATTTTGGCTCAGGTCATGATCTCATGGTCTTGAGATCGAGCCCTGCATTGGGCTCCACAGTGGGTATAGAGCCTGCTTTAGATTTTCTCTCCCTCTACCCCTCCCCCACTCCCACATGCACTCTCTCTGTCAAAAAGAAAAAAAAAATTAAAGGAGATTTATTTTTTTTTT